>NW_011501418.1:21468-43947 GCF_000495115.2 Populus euphratica
AATAACTCCTTAACTAAAGCATGTTTTATAATAACATATCTAATAATATAAGATAGTTTAAATTATGGTAAATGTTCATTTTAAATGCAAGCCTATCACAGAAATGAAAGGATTGATTGATGGGTTTAAGAATTGAAATTGGAAGGATGAATAAATGGCCAAACTTAGAAAAGAGATGCAGGTGTAATCCAAACTGGAACACTGTTCGATAATTCAGTCATATCTAGAGCTACAGATCTCGAATTTAGGTTTACTTTATATGAATGAAAAGGTAAGAAATAGGCCTACAACTGTCATATAGAGCCCAAGATTTAGAAAGCCATTTTCAAGTTCAAATTATAGCAACAACAAAGAAGTCCGAATCTATCATGCAGCCCAAACGCTGTTCAATGTTTGGCCCATATCTCAAGTTCTAAAAGTCCAAATGACCTTAATTTTTTTTTTTTGAAAAGCTGAGATAATTTCCTAGAACTTTCATGTTTTCAAGTGGTTCCAATTCTGACGTTATCAATAACGTTTTGGGAAACAAGAGAAGATAAGGATTATCGCCAAGTCAAGAGTTGACCACACACTCATCAATTAGTCATCAAATCAATAGTTCCTAATTTTAGCCTATAAAAGAAGACATTTGCCATGCATTTAGACATCTTGGTTTCTAGATCAAGATCATGCTCTAGCTTTGTCTTTTTGTATTTTTGTAATGCTTAAGTTTTTTTTCAATAATATCTTGTTTATGCCTTTCAATTCCTTTCCTTTAGGTAGTTAACTTTATCTTATTTATATTCTTATTTTGTTTATTTATGTTTCTCTCTTTCATTATGTTTAGCTAAGTTTATTATGCCAAGGTAAAAAGGTTACACTAATGGTGTAAGAATAAGTATAGTGTAAACTCAACATGGACTTTAATGTTTGATACTAACATGTTTTGTATTTGTTATCTTATTCACTTTTAATATTTTGCTTGTTAAATGGTTAATCTAGATTTGTGTTGTATAACACTTAGTACAACAAATGCTTAGCACTTTCATAGCCCATAATACTGTATGGTATAACCGACACCTAAGCTATGAAAGGAACTTGATTTGTTGTTAACATAAGTTATAATCATGAATGTCTAACAACATTTACAAGTATTAGCATTATTCGAATAAGATAACTAATGTAATCATGTTAACAATTAATAATCTGATTGGAACCTCCTTTATGTGTGATTTCCATTTAAGTAAGAAGAGTTTATACTATACTTCTTTAAAATACCATTAGTGGATCATCTAACCTTGACATTTGTTGTTATCATTCTTTAATCCTTATGTTAATCTTTCATCTCAAATTTCTCATAAACTTCTTCTTCTTCTTTATTATTATTATTACTACTATTACTACTACTACTATTGTTCTTATTATTGTTATTGTATTATTATTATCTATAATTTATACAATTAACCTCCCTATGGTTCGATCCCCATCTTGCTGGGTTATTTATTATTTTGACATTCTTGCACTTGGAAGACATCAATCTTTTGGTCGTGTCAATTCCTTATTAACTCTTCTATTTCCTCATGCCATGACCAAATAAAGGAAAGTCAATCACAACTCTTAAATCATTGAAACTCTCGGAACAATATACCTTTACTGAATGCTTCTAAACAGGTTCCTTCTTATGCTAAATTTTTGAAAGATTTGTGCACTATAAAGGGAAAACTAAATATGAAAAAGAAAGCCTTTTTAGCCGAACAAGTAAGTGTCATTCTTCGGAACAATAATGATTTGAAATATAAAGACCCTAGTTGACCTACAATTTCTTGCTTTATTAGAGAAAATGAAATTGAAAAAACCTTACTTGATCTTAGAGTTAGTATGAACTTACTTCTATATTCAGTCTTTTAGAGTCTCAATCTAGGTGAGTTAAAACCAACTTTTGTAACTCTCCTACTTGTTAATAGATCTGTAAAAGTACCTAGAGGAATAGTTGAAGATGTATTAGTACAAGTCGATAAATTCATTTATCCTGTGAATTTTATTGTCTTGGATATATAACTTATTAAAGCATGATTAATTGTACAAATGGACTGATGAAGCTATCTTTTGGAAACATGACATTGGAGATGAATATTTTCAACATTTGTAAGCAACTTGGAGATGATAATAATTTACAAGAAGTAGATCATATTGAATAATTAGTTTATGATTAACTTGAGTCTACTTTAAGTAAAATTAAGTTGGATGAATATGAAGATTTGCAAATGATTTATTCTCAGGAAGAAATCATGAATGAAAAAGGTATAAAAAATGTTGATACGGATCTTTTGTCAAGAGTAACAATAGATTTGATATTAGACATCACATCAATTAATGATTACTTTCCTAATGAATCCTTACTTTCTCTTAGTTCAATGCCTTAGTTTGCTAAAAATATCAATTTTCTTACTTTAAGAGATTTGTTAGCTTATTAGAATACCCAAGAAAAATAAAAGTTTTTTAATGAAGTGAAGAACTTTTATTGGAATGACTCTTACTTATTCAAATATTGTTTTGAACAAATATTTCAAAGATTCATTCCCCACAATGAGGTAAGTAGTGTCATTAAATTTTGTCATTCTAAGGCATGTGGGAGTCATTTCTTGAAAAACAAGACAGCAACAAAAATCTTTCAAAATAGATTTTATTGGCTCACCATATTCAAGGACTCACATGTATTCTGCAAACCTTGTGAAAATTATCAAAATTCAGGATTTATTTCAAAACATAAGGAATCTTTATATAATCTTTTATTAACCTTTGAGACATATCCTGGTGGAGATGTGCATTGTGCATTTCATGACTTATAACTCCATTTCCATAAAGACTATGTGATTGTGCATCAAAAGTGTCATTAAGTCTCTTATTTTACATATGTATTTATTGTTTTTATTTGGTTGTTTTTATAATAATTGATGTGTTTTTTAGTAATGAAGTTTGTTTTAATGTTTCGATAGGTTTTTGGAGCTTAAATGAATTAATTCATAAAATTCAACGTCGGAATTCAGAACAAAGAATTGAAGAGACATTTAGTTGAAGATTGAAGCAAATCTTGGTTCAAATAAGTGCTCCAAATTTGTCCCAAAAATCAATTCTATTCCAATTCTAGAAAAGAATATCATATGATTTATTTCAAGCCCAAACTTGCCTTATGTTGTGTGCAAACTTCAACCATTAAACACTCAAGGTTTCAATGTCAATCTTAGCCCAAATAATAAGTACATTTGTATACTTATTTGATGCTCAAATTCAGCCCAAAAATCAGCCCCAAATCAGCCCTAAATCAACCCCAAATCAACCTTCAAATCAACCCAAACACAATCCATGATCTTACATGTCCACACAACAAATAACAATTGATTTATTTTGGGCAATCCATTGATCCAAGAAGGCAAGCACATGGATGGAAAGCTGTAGGGGATATTTTAACATTATTTTGGGTCAAAAAGAAGAAGGAGACACCTCATAAATGAGGAAGAAAAACGTGCACCAAAGTAGTTGTAAAGCTGTCTTGATTTGATTTTTCAGAACACCTTTCGGTGTTTTGCCCATAACTTTTGACTCAGGTGTCCAAATGAGCTGTTCTTTAAAGATCTGGAAAGGTGACAGAATTGCCTATAAATATGTCTCTAATAGACTTCTCCAAAAAAAGCTTCTAAGAGGGTCGAATTTCTGTCCAAAGTTAGAGTCAGATTTGTGTCCGAATTTTTTCTGAAATTGTATTGTGTTCTTCTTTATAGATTTCGGTTCTTTAGTTTGTAAAACTTATTTTTTCAGTTGGATTCAAGTTCTTTCATGTTTATTGAAGTGTTCTTATATATAATCATGGTTGGCTAAACTCTTTCTTGGATCCAAATCAAGGATAATGGTGATTGAGGTGAGTTCTTTAGGATATGAATGAATCTTAATGTTTATCTTCTTATTTTCTTCATGAATGATTTATTATTGTAAAGAAATTTTAGAAATCATTTAGGTAATGTTATAATCTTGAATTTTTATGCACAAACTTTAGTTTTGGTATAGAGATTGCTTGATTCAATGTCTTACTTAATATGAAAGTACTTGTTCATTCTTAAGCAATAATCAATCTTCATCTTTCTAATCTTCATTGTAATATCTTCTGATCTAATATCACCATCGTTGATATTAGGTTGAGTTATCTTATATATGTTGAAGAAATCACCAATACATCACCATTAAAATTGATTTGGACCAAGACTTACTTTTCTTGTCATTTAAAATCTATTTACATTTTTTTTATCTTTGAAAACAAATCCATCAATTATTTTCAACCAAGTTATTGTTAATTTAATTTCTCTTGAGTTTTTTTTTGTTACTTAGCTTAATTTCCAGATCTAGCTCTCTGTGGATATGACCTCGATCTTACCGAGTTAATTGCTACATCGCACACTCGTGCACTTGCGAGTTAAAACAAGCCGATCATAAAAAGCGGTCAAGCAATTTTGGCGCCGTTGCCGGGGAGCTAGCAAGCAAAGGTAACAAATTTAGATTTGATTATTGGAAAACTAAAACAAAATCATATAAAAAAAATTTAATTGGCTGGTTTTACCGCCTCAAAAAAAAAAATTAAAAAACAAATCAAGTGGCTGGTTTTACCGCCTAAAAAAAATTTGACCTTAACGTTTTGGATATTGGACTATTAATTGTTGGATTTTGGTTGGTTCAACCATTTTTCTTTTATTTTCTATTCTTATTAGTTGCTAATATTTTTCTTGTTTATTTCATTTTATTTGGTTGATATTGTTTTTATTTATTGTCTAAAGTGCTTGGCCGGTATTACCGTCTTTTTTATTCATGCTTGTTATAATTATCTTTTAATGTTTATTGTTGTTATTTTTCTTATATTTATTGTCTAAAGTGCTTGACCGATATTACCGCCTTTTTATTCAAGCTTCTTATAATTATCTTTTAATGTTTATTGTTGTTATTTTTCTTATATTTATTGTCTAAAGTGCTTGGTCGGTATTACCGCCTCTTGTTTATTTCAGTTTATTTTGTTGTTTTGTTATGATTATTTTTCTTATATTTATTGTTTGAAGTGCTTGGCCGGTATTACCGC
The DNA here is from genome assembly GCF_000495115.2 of Populus euphratica. Classification (NCBI taxonomy): domain Eukaryota; kingdom Viridiplantae; phylum Streptophyta; class Magnoliopsida; order Malpighiales; family Salicaceae; genus Populus; species Populus euphratica. The sequence continues at coordinate 26,567 of NW_011501418.1, forward strand.
CTTTTTATTCAAGCTTCTTATAATTATCTTTTAATGTTTATTGTTGTTAATAGTGCTTATTAGTTGGAGAGTGAATTTCTTAATTTGTTGTATTTTATTTTTGAGCTATTACTTTTATTTGCATTTTTTTTCTTTCCTTTCCTTTCATATTCATATAATTGTTATATTATTATTATTATTATTATTTTATCATGGCTAATGTTGAAGATGTAGAGGGTGAAGGGAGTGTTCAAGGTAATGGACCTCCACAATTCAATGATCAACCTAATTTTCGAACTCTTAGAGAGTATCTTCACCCGGCTAGACAAAGTACACCTTCGTGTATTATCTTACCTCTTAACCAACAAGCTTTCAATTTGAAACCGGGCATGATTCAACTTCTTCCCACATTTCATGGTATGGATTCTGAAAATCCATACATACACATTAAAGACTTTGAAGAGGTATGTAATACTTTTATTGATAGAACATGCACCGAGGAAACCATTCGGCTTAAATTGTTCCCATTCTCTCTAAAGGATAAAGCCAAGCTTTGGCTAAACTCCTTGCGTCCTAGGTCTATAGGTACATGGAGAGAAATGCAAGCTGAAGTTTTGAAAAAAATACTTCCCCACTCATAGGACAACAGCTTTACAACGTCAAATGATGAATTTTTCTTGTAGTTCAAATGAGTCATTTCACCAAGCTTAGGAAAGGTTCAAAGACTTGTTAAATGCATGCCCTCACCATGGTTTTGAGATGTGGAGGTTAGTGAGTTTCTTTTATGACTCTCTTACCGCAGATTTTAAAAAGCTAGTGTCAACCATGTGTAATGGTGAGTTTTATGACAAAGAACCAAGTGAGGCCTTTGATTTTTTTGATCAATTGGCTGAAAACACAAAGCAATGGGAGACTTCTCTCCCAGTTCATGTTGAGTCTAGAAACACCATTTCTCATTCAAGTGGGAAGTTTCAATTGAAAGAGGCTGATGACCTCAATGCTAGATTAGCCTCATTGGCTAGGAAAGTAGAGTCTCTTGAGATTAAAAAAGTGCATGTCATAAGTGAACAACAAGAGAAAAGTTGTGTTGTTTGTGAGAGCAAAGGGCATAGGACAACTGAGTGTCCTACCATTCCAGCCTTCAAGGAAGTGCTATATGGCCAAACTTCTGATTCAAGTAATGTAAGAAAGCCATTTCCAAACCAAGTAGGCAATCCCTACTCTGAGACCTATAATCCTGGATGGAGGAACCACCCAAATTTTGGATGGAGAAATGAGGGCTCTTCAGTACCTCAAACATTTCAACCTCCACCCCAACCATTTCATGCTTCCACACATAACACATACCAACCACCTCATAAGAGATCCTTAGAGGATACTCTTCAACAATTCATGCAAACGCAAGGAGGAATCAACAACCAAGTTTACAAATTCCAAGACCAGACCAATAGGACCTTAGATGACATTCGAAGTCAACTAACTAAGTTGACTCAATCACTAAGCATTCAAGAGAAGGGAAAAATCCCAGCTCAACCAATGCCCAATCCTAGAGGTCAGGTACACATGAGTGAATCCTCACCTAGTGAACCTTCAAACCATGAACATGTCCAAGCCATCACTACCCTTAGAAGTGGAAAGATTGTTGACAAAGGTGTAGGTTTTAGGATTCCTAAAGGTATTATAGAGGAGAAATCTAGGGAAAGTGAAGAGGGAATCAAAACACAAGTGACAAATGAGAGTTTGAGTGACAAAGAAGGTGAGATAAATGAGAAAGAGATGAGTGAGAAAGGAGATGATTCAAGAAAAATTGGAGTCAAAATGAGTGATTTAGAATTTGTTCCTAGAGCACCATTTCCACAAAGGTTAGGGAAACCTAAACAAGATTTTATGAACTCAAAAATCTATGAATTGTTTAAACAAGTGAAAGTCAATATTCCACTCCTTGATGCCTTATGAACTCAGAAATCTATGAATTGTTTAAACAAGTGAAAGTCAATATTCCACTCCTTGATGCAATTAAACAAGTTCCATCTTATGCAAAGTTTCTTAAGGATTTATGCACAGTCAAAAGGAGATTGAATGTGAAAGAAAGAGCTTTTCTAACTGAACATGCTAGTGCTATCATCCAGTTTAAGACCCCTCCCAAATACAAAGATCCTGGTTGTCCTACCATTTCATGCATTATTGGAAGTCATAAGATAGATCAAGCTTTGTTGGATTTAGGAGCAAGTGTGAATTTAATACCCTACACTGTTTACGAACAATTAGGTTTAGGAGAAATCAAGCCTACTCGAATCACCCTTCAATTAGCTGATAGGTCAATCAAGATTCCTAGGGGTATCATTGAGGATGTTTTGGTCCAAGTAGATAAATTCTACTTTCCTATTGATTTTGTAGTGTTAGACACCGCACCAATTCAAAGTTCTAATGCCCCCATCCCAGTCATCTTAGGGAGACCTTTCCTAGCTACATCCAATGCCTTAATTAACTGTAGGAATGGGGTGATGAAATTGTCTTTTGGGAATATGACTGTGGAGATGAACATATTCAATGTCTCCAAACAAATCGGGGAACATGAGGACATTAGAGAGGTAGATTTCATCCAAACAGTTTGTCAAGAACACTTTGAGAGAGTGTGGATCAAGGATCCATTGGAGAGAACTTTAATTCATGATGAAAGATTTTGTTCTTTGAAATGTGTTGATGAGGAGGTAAGAGAACTCGAGACTTATCTAGATCCAATGCCTATTATGTCAATAGGTCAATGGACCCCATCATTTGAGCCTTTGATTTCACCCCAAGTGAAAGTTGAGGAACCTCTTGTCCAGCCTGATAAACTAGAAAGGAAGCCTTTACCGAGTGATCTTAAGTATGCATTTCTAGGGGAAGATGAATCATATCCTATTGTGATCTCATCAAAACTTAGCATAGAGCAAGAACACAAACTTTTGAGAGTGGTGAGAAAACACAAGAAAGCAATTGGGTGGAAAATTACTGACTTGAAAGGAATTAGCCCTCTTTTATGTACACATAGAATCTATCTTGAAGAAGAGGCTAAATCTGTGAGACAAATGCAAAGACGATTGAACCCAAACATGAAGGAAGTAGTGAGAGGTGAAGTGCTTAAGCTACTTGATGCAGGTATCATTTACCCTATTGCAAACTCAAAATGGGTTAGTCCAACCCAAGTTGTCCCTAAAAAATCTGGAGTCGCGGTAGTGAAGAATGAAAATAATGAGCTGGTACCAACTAGAATCCAAACTGGATGGCGTATGTGCATTGATTATCGTAAATTGAACATGGTGACTAGGAAAGACCATTTTCCGCTTCCATTTTTAGACCAAGTGCTTGAAAGAGTAGCTGGAAGAGCTTTCTATTGTTTTCTAGATGGATACTCAGGTTACAACCAAATTGAGATTTCTTTAGAAGACCAAGAAAAAACCACTTTCACTTGTCCTTTTGGTACCTATGCTTATAGAAGAATGCCTTTTGGTTTGTGTAATGCACCAGCCACTTTTCAAAGGTGTATGATGAGTATCTTTAGTGACATGGTGGAAACTTTTTTGGAAGTTTTCATGGATGATTTTTCAGTTTATGGGGATTCTTATGAGTTGTGTCTAATGAATCTAGAAAAAGTTCTTGAAAGGTGTGAAGAGAGCAATCTTGTACTCAATTGGGAGAAGTGTCATTTTATGGTGACACATGGCATTGTTTTAGGTCACATTGTCTCTTCAAAAGGGATAGAGGTAGATAAGTCAAAAGTGGAAGTCATTCAAAAATTAACTACCCCTAAGACTGTGAAAGATGTGAGATCTTTTTTAGGACATGCTGGTTTTTATCGAAGATTCATTCATTCTTTTAGTACCATTGCCAAACCATTGTGTAACTTGTTGTCACAAGATGTCCCATTTGATTGGACATCAAAATGTCAAGAAGCTTTTGAAAAGCTTAAAGGGTTGTTGACAACTGCACCAATCATGCAAGCTCCTGATTGGTCTTTACCATTTGAACTGATGTGTGATGCTAGTGATTTTGCGGTTGGGGCTGTTTTAGGGCAAAGAAAAGACAAGAAACCTCATGTCATATATTATGCTAGCAAGACTTTGAATGATGCTCAATTGAATTACACTACAACTGAAAAAGAACTCTTAGCTGTGGTCTTTGCATTAGACAAGTTTAGGTCTTATTTGGTTGGATCTCTTGTTATTGTTTTCACTGATCATGCAGCATTGAAATATTTGCTCACAAAACAAGATGCCAAACCACGTTTGATTCGATGGATCCTCCTACTCCAAGAGTTTAACATTGAAATTCAAGATAAAAAGGGAGTAGAGAATGTAGTGGCTGATCATTTGTCTCGTCTTTCAAGCTATAAGACCATAATTAATGAATCTCCAATAAATGAACTCTTTACTGATGAAAATTTATTTTGTGCAGGTACTGTCTCTTATATTGGTTCTCCATGGTATGCTGACATAGCAAATTACCTAGCCACAAGTCAGATTCCTTCTCATTGGTCTAAACTTGACAAACAAAAATTCTTGCGCAATGTGCGCACCTTTTTTTGGGATGACCCCTACCTATTTAAATATTGTCCTGACCAAATTATTAGGCGGTGCATCCCTGATCATGAAATTCCAAGGGTCATTAATTTTTGTCATGCATTAGCCTGTGGTGGGCATTTCTCTTCCAAGAAAACCATTGCCAAAATCTTGCAGTGTGGTTTTTATTGGCCTACCATGTTTAAAGATGTTCATGCCTTCTGTGTTGCATGTGACCGATGCCAACGACTAGGTAGCCTCACTAGGCGTAACATGATGCCCCTTAACCCCATCCTTGTTTTGGAAATATTTGATTGTTGGGGGATTGATTTCATGGGACCTTTTCCAAGTTCATTTGGTTACCAATTCATCCTTGTAGCTGTTGATTATGTGTCTAAATGGGTGGAGGCCATTGCATCTCGAACCAATGACCATCGAGTAGTGGTCAAATTCTTGAAAGAAAATATTTTCTCTCGTTTTGGCATGCCCCGGGCTATGATTAGTGATGGGGAAAAACATTTTTGTAACAAGCCCGTTGGGATTTTGATGAGAAAATATGGTGTAATTCACAAGGTCAGTACCCCCTATCACCCACAGACTAGTGGCCAAGCTGAGTTGGCAAATAGGGAGATCAAGAACATTTTAGAGAAAACAGTCAATCCAAACCGTAAAGATTGGTCCCTACGACTAGTTGATGCTTTATGGGCATATCGCACTGCTTATAAGACCTCTTTAGGAATGTCTCCTTATAGGCTAGTTTATGGAAAGCCTTGTCATCTCCCTGTTGAGATTGAGCACCGTGCATATTGGGCCATTCGGCAATTCAATGACAATGAAAATGAGGTTGGCAAAAATAGAAAGCTTCAATTGGATGAATTAGAGGAGCTAAGAAATGATGCATTTGAAAATGCAAAAATTTCAAAACATAAGATGAAAACTTTGCATGATAAACATATTCTTAGAAAATCCTTTCATGTTGGTCAAAAGGTTCTCTTGTATAATTCATGATTACATCTCTTTCCTGGGAAGTTGAGGACAAAATGGATTGGTCCATTTGTGATTAAATCCATCTCTGAGCATGGTGCATTTGAGGTAGAAAATCCCAAGAATGGAAATATTTTCAAAGTAAATGGTCATCGATTGAAACTTTATCTTGAAAATGTTGTGGCTGAAGTTGAGACATTGGATCTTGAAGATCCAATACCATTTTAGTATCAAAAGTAATGAGTTTTTATTTTTATTTTTATTTTCATTTTCATTTTCATTTTTTTCTTCTTTCTTCCATCTCTTATATTTTCTTGTTCATGCATTCGGGACAATGCATTATTTTAAGTTGGGGGGGGGTGTGAGGTTCTTTATTTTCAAAAAAAAAAAAAAAAACATCAATGTTTTCTTTTATGTTTTCTTTTAGTTGTGATATGCAGGTTAAAAAAAAAATCAAGCAAGAAGTCAGCTCATGCCCAATCCAATCAGACATTCATCCTTGAAAACAGAAGGGGAGTAACAATTTTCTAATCTTTATACTTTTCTTCTCTTTCTCTTTTACATTGAGGATAATGTAAAACTTAATTTTAGATATTTCATTATGTTGAATGCTTGAGATAACCATGCTTGTTAAAAAAAAAAAAAAATACTTGCATTGGTATGTGAATGAGACTTGTTTAGGATCATCATTACCTTTTTGGGTTCATTATTGTGTTGAACATTGCATGCTTTAATTTGGGATAGATAATATCTTATAAAGCAAGATATAGCATACTTTTTTTTAAGATTACTGAAGTACATCTTTCCTTGTAAAAGTTGTGTGAGTTGTGTGAATATGCATGAAAGATGAGTATGATGCTTTACTTGTGATTATCCCTTTTGATCTAGTCCTAAACAAGGTTTAAGTAAATAGAGTAATAATCATTACATAAATAAATAAATAAATAAATAAATGTGTACAAAGTTCTATCTACTCCAATGTTTTGAGTTGCTTAGTAACTAGGGGTATTCATCACAAATGTTTATCTTTACGTCAAACGGCAGCTTGAAATATGAGTATGCAAAGCACTTTAAGTTTGTGACTTTGTGAGTAACCGGGTGCATTCATCACAAATGTTTGTATTCGCGTCAAAAGGGAAGTGACTACTTAAAGACAAAAAATAAATCATATCTTATTAAAAAAAAAAAAAGAAAGAAAAAAAAGAAAGAAAAAAATATATAGATATTTCTCTAGTTTGCTACCTTGTTTGTGTTGGTGAGAAGGGAAGATTACAAGTTGAGTTTTCGTATGAATCAATTATGTTGGTTGCACGATAAATATGACTGAATTTGGAAATTTTGTATGGATGTTTGATTTAGAGAATGTGAGTATGCTTATTTTTCTTTATTTGCTATTGTGTACACTAAGTTAAAGATACCAATGTTTGCATGATAGGTCCTTCAAGTGTGATGAATCGAGCCTAATTATGGTTGTTATTATTATTATTTTTATTTTAAAGGTTTTATGTTTTGTTTTGCTTGAGGACTAGCAAAATCTAAGTTGGGGGGTGTGATTGTGCATCAAAAGTGTCATTAAGTCTCTTATTTTACATATGTATTTATTGTTTTTATTTGGTTGTTTTTATAATAATTGATGTGTTTTTTAGTAATGAAGTTTGTTTTAATGTTTCGATAGGTTTTTGGAGCTTAAATGAATTAATTCACAAAATTCAACGTCGGAATTCAGAACAAAGAATTGAAGAGACATTTAGTTGAAGATTGAAGCAAATCTTGGTTCAAATAAGTGCTCCAAATTTGTCCCAAAAATCAATTCTATTCCAATTCTAGAAAAGAATATCATATGATTTATTTCAAGCCCAAACTTGCCTTATGTTGTGTGCAAACTTCAACCATTAAACACTCAAGGTTTCAATGTCAATCTTAGCCCAAATAATAAGTACATTTGTATACTTATTTGATGCCCAAAATCAGCCCCAAATCAGCCCTAAATCAACCCCAAATCAACCTTCAAATCAACCCAAACACAATCCATGATCTTACATGTCCACACAACAAATAACAATTGATTTATTTTGGGCAATCCATTGATCCAAGAAGGCAAGCACATGGATGGAAAGCTGGAGGGGATATTTTAACATTATTTTGGGTCAAAAAGAAGAAGGAGACACCTCATAAATGAGGAAGAAAAACGTGCACCAAAGTAGTTGTAAAGCTGTCTTGATTTGATTTTTCAGAACACCTTTCGGTGTTTTGCCCATAACTTTTGACTCAGGTGTCCAAATGAGCTGTTCTTTAATGATCTGGAAAGGTGACAGAATTGCCTATAAATATGTCTCTAATAGACTTCTCCAAAAAACGCTTCGAAGAGGGTCGAATTGCTGTCCAAAGTTAGAGTCAGATTTGTGTCCGAATTTTTTCTGAAATTGTATTGTGTTCTTCTTTATAGATTTCGGTTCTTTAGTTTGTAAAACTTATTTTTTCAGTTGGATTCAAGTTCTTTCATGTTTATTGAAGTGTTCTTATATATAATCATGGTTGGCTAAACTCTTTCTTGGATCCAAATCAAGGATAATGGTGATTGAGGTGAGTTCTTTAGGATATGAATGAATCTTAATGTTTATCTTCTTATTTTCTTCATGAATGATTTATTATTGTAAAGAAATTTTAGAAATCATTTAGGTAATGTTATAATCTTGAATTTTTATGCACAAACTTTAGTTTTGGTATAGAGATTGCTTGATTCAATGTCTTACTTAATATGAAAGTACTAGTTCATTCTTAAGCAATAATCAATCTTCATCTTTCTAATCTTCATTGTAATATCTTCCGCTCTAATATCACCATCGTTGAGATTAGGTTGAGTTCTTATATATGTTGAAGAAATCACCAATACATCACCATTAAAATTGATTTGGACCAAGACTTACTTTTCTTGTCATTTAAAATCTATTTACATTTTTTTTTATCTTTGAAAACAAATCCATCAATTATTTTCAACCAAGTTATTGTTAATTTAATTTCTCTTGAGTTTTTTTTTTGTTACTTAGCTTAATTTCCAGATCTAGCTCTCTGTGGATATGACCTCGATCTTACCGAGTTAATTGCTACATCGCACACTCGTGCACTTGCGAGTTAAAACAAGCCGATCATAAAAAGCGGTCAAGCAATACACATACCAGTTTAATGGAAGCGTCACTATTCAATATTGTTGTTGACACAACAATCAAGCATTTTTGGCTGTTGGAATAGAGAATATGTGATAAGTATTTAAAAGAATATTTTTATTAATATTTTATATTCTTATATTATACTTAAAGTATCATTAAATTTCCTTACTTCAAAACATTATATAATAACAATTTTGATAATATAAGATATTTTTAATTTATGGTAAATATTCAATTTTAAATGCAAGTTTGTAAAATAGACACATCTCACAATTCAAATGATTGATTTATATGTTTAATTATTGAACTTAGGGTTTATGTGAAGAGACAAAAAGAGGGCTGGGTTTTAAGAAGAAATTCTAGTTGGGCTAGTTTTATTCAAACTAAAACACAATTCAGTTTTTAGGTTATAATTACAGTTATCAACCTCATATTTATGTGTGGTTTATCTTGATAGAAAGCTAGGATGACACAACCAAAAGATTAATGTCTTCTTCTAAGTGTAGTAGTGTCAAAGTAATAAATAACCCGGTAAGACAGGGGTTGAACTACAGGGAGGTTAACTATAATAATAATAATTATTATTATTATTATTATTAGTTAAAGAGGACTTTAAGATGTTAAGTTAATGTGAGGATTAAACAATGATAAAAATAAATGTCAAAGTTAGAGGATCGAGTAATGGTATTTCAAACAAGTATAGTATAAACTTTTATTTATTACTCAACTAGAAACCACACACAAAGAAGGTTCCAATTGAATGATTTGTTATTAATAGCTCATTATAAATTATCAACATAATCATATTAATTATCTTATTTAAGTAATACCAAATTTTTAATATATTATCCAGAATTCATGATGCTAATTTATGTTAACAACAAATCAAGTTTCTTTTATAGTATAGGTGTAAGTTATTGATTAGTACTTAAAAGTGCATTTTTATCAAGGTTTTATATCATCATTTTGCACTTGAAGTATTAATAACTCATTAACTAAAACAAGTTTTACAATAACAAGTCTGATACTAGAAGATACCTTTAATTGATAGTAAATATTTATCTTAAATGCAAGTCTATTACATAAATCAAAGGATTGATTGATGTGTTCAACTACTGAAACTGAGAACAAAAAAAAAAAGAGGGTGATGCTTAGAAAAGAAATGCTGGTTCAATCCAAATTAGAATACTGTTTGATAATTGAATCATATCTTGAGTTATAGATCTTGAATTTAGGTCTGCTTTATATGGATGGAAAGCTAAGATATAGACCTAAAACATTCAAGCAGAAGGCAAGACTCAATTTTGTTGTTTGAAAGTCCAAATCTTAGCAACAACGGAGAAGCCCGAATCTGTCCTGCAACCCAGATATTGTTCAGTGTTTAGCCAATATCTCGAGTTCTAGAAGTCCAAATAACCTCAATTTTTTTTCTAGAAAGTTGAGACAATTTCTTAGAACTTTTATGTTTTAAGTTTGTTCAAATTCTAACGGCAGCAATGATGTTTTTGATAGAAAAGAAGATAAGAATTGTCACTAAGTCAAGATGTGGCTACCCACTCAACAAATTAGTCATCAAATCAATAGTTTCCAATTTTGGTATATAACAGGAGGCATTTGCCAAGCATTTAAACATCTTGGTTTTTAGATTAAGATTATGTTCTTATTCTTTCTCTTTATATTTTTGTAATGTTTAAGTTATATTTTTTTTAATATCTTGTTTATGCTTTTTATTTCATTTCTTTTACTTAGTTAACTTATATTATATTTATTTTCTTATCTTATTTATTTATGTTTATCTTCTTTCATTATGTTTAGTTATGTTTATTATGTTAAGGTGAAAAGGATACACTAATGATATAAGAATATGTATAGTGTAAACTCAACATGAACTTTAATGTTTGTTACTAACATGTTTTGTATTTGTTATCTAGTTCACTCTTAATACTTTGCTTGTTATATGATTAATTTAGATATATATTGTATAACACTTGGTACAACAAATAATTGGAACTTTCATAGCCCAATCGTATGTTGTAACTAACACTTGTACTATGAAAGGAACTTAATTTATTAGTAACATAAATTATAATCATGAATACTTGATAATATTTACAAGTACTAGCATAATTGAATATGATAATTAATGTAATCATGCTAACCATTTATAATCTGATTGGAACCTCTTTTGTTTGTGGTTTCTAGTTGATACTATATTTGTTTAAAATACTATTAGTGGATCCTTTAACCTTGACAATTTTTTTATTTTTATTTTTTACTTCTTATATTAATATCACATTTCAAAGCTCTCATTATTGTTATTATTGTTATTATTATTACTGCTACTATTATTTCTATTACTATTACCATTATTGTTTAATGTAATCATATTATTCGATATTTTCACCCATATTTACCTAATGTTTTGTCCATGTTTTATATGTAAAATGCCTTGATATTCTTTGTGTTATGTTTTGAAGGCACTTTTGGATGAAAAATGCAAAAAGGAGTAAATAGGAGATAATTGACAGATTTGACGTTCAGTTGATGTTTTGTGCAGAGTGTGAGTTCTAGAAATCAAATCAAGTGATTGTAGTGGAACTAAAAAGCTAACATCCATACCTTTCTATAAATGTAATGCAAAAAAAATAAAAAGAAAAAGGTCATGGAAATCACATCCTTCAAAGTCAAATCTCGCATTCTGCTACTATTGACCTTTGTCTATTCAAAATTCAATATCTAGAGCTATAAAAGTTCAATTTATACAAACTCAATTTTTTTGGATTCCTGACTCAAAGGTCTGTAAACGCTCCACATTTCAGCCAAAAACGATGTCAGATGAGGGATATATGATGTTTCAAAGATGACAACTGAATTCTACAAGCAATCAGGTTTCATGAACAAATGAGTCCAAATTACGTTTCGAAACTTCTAAATCGTCATCCAAGTTTTTATATCAGCAATTTAGCTCCTCTAAGTCAGAGCTTGAAGATTTCATGCAAGGCTATTTCTCTTTTTTAGGGAAAATAGTTATTGAAGTACTTAAATGTCAATTGTCAACTTAAAGGAGGACTATTTTGTAAATTAGGAACTAGGGTTTCTTAGCATATAAAAAGAAAGAGAGAAGGGAGAGAAGGGGGGCAGCAGCCAGAAGTTAAGAAACACAAATTCTCTCCTCTACAAACCCCAAAAAAATCATGCTCTCTTCATTCTTTAAGAGTAGTTGTTTAATAGTTATGCAAGGCTAAACTCTTTTCTTGGTTGCAAGGACACAACAAACCTTCGGATTTCAAGAACCATGAGATTTATTCTTCCTTTTATTTTCAGTTTATATTATGAATGAGTATGATTGTTTTCTTATGCATATTTTCTATGATTGTTGTTGATAATTGCTAGAGTGGAATTCTAAGTTATTATTGTGAACAATTTATTGCTAAGTTTAATATCAAAACCGAAGTTGTGATGTATGAACTTGTGAAACAACTAAGCTTGATAATTGTAGTGGAACTACATTATTAAATTTAAGGAGAACACTCAAATATCTAGTTCTTAGGGCTGCCATTGAACTAAATAATTAATGCGGATATTGTGATTGTTTGTTGGTTAGGGTTAGTTATACGGCGGATTTGTTAATTAATCAACATTAAGAAAAGATAAAAATTCAGAATATAAATTGTAGTTTTGTTTCAAGGATCGGTTCTAATTTCCGTTGGTGGATATGTGCTTGCAACCAAGGTTTGTTTTCTTGATAAATTTCGATTTTAATTGATTTTATTTGCTAGTTTAATTTCTTCCATAGTTTAGATCATCACAAATCAAAACCCCCTAATTGCATAATATATACCATAAAAATATGAACTAAATCTTCCTTGTGAGATCGACCTCTTGCTTGCCCTATACTATCTTGTGTGTTGTGTTTTAAGATAGGGTAATTAATTTGTACGACCACGACATCGCAACAAATTTCGGCGCCATACCTGGGGAAGTAATTTTAGTTGATTCTTGTGCTTATATTGTTATTTTTATTTGCTGTGATTAATATTTATATTTCTAAAAAAAAATAGAGAAACAAATTTTTTTTTGCTTGCGGCGGTACTATTCACTTGCGGCAGAAGTACTGTTCAAAACAAAATTGTTTGTGGAATTAGGTTTCGGCTTTTCTTTTCTTGAAAAAAAATGATTTTCTAAACAAGACTAGTATTATATTACTAGCCCCACCCTATTGAGGCCAAATTCCTCTGTTTTCTAAGGTTTTTAGGCAATTTTAGTTTTCTAGCGTAGGATTTTCGTACAATTTATATTGTTTTTGATCTTTTATGTGGTTGGTTTCTTTTGAGTTTTCTTGATGATTTATGCCTGTAACACGTTCTACTAATCAAAGTCAAGTGCAGTTGGATCTTGAAATAGACAAAACCTTACGTAGGTTACGAAAGGAAGCTCGTCTCAACATGATAACAAATTAATGTAAGGATTAAACAATGATAACAAACAATGTCAAGGTTAGAGGATCCATTAATGGTATGTTAAACAAGTATAGTATAAACTCTTATTATTCAATTGGAAACCACACACAAAGGAGGTTCCAATCAGATTATAGATTGTTAACATGATTACATTAGTCATCTTATTCAATTAATGCTAATACTTGTAAATTTCATCAAGCATTCATGATTATAACTTATGTTGACAACATATCAAGTTCCTTTCATAGCTCAGGTTTTGGTTATACCATACAGTATGGGCTATGAAAGTGTCAAGCATTTGTTGTACCAAGTGTTATACAACATAAATCAAGATTAGTCATTTAACAAGCAAAGTATTAAAGAGTGAACAAGACAACAAATACAAAACATGTTAGTATCAAACATTAAAGTCCATATTGAGTTTACACTATATTTATTCTTACACCATTAGTGTAACCTTTTCACCTTGACATAATAACTTAGCTAGACATAATAAAAGAAAGAAAAATAAATAAACAAAACAAGAACATAAATAAGATAAAAGTTAACTAAGTAAATGAAAGGAAATGAAAGGCATAAACTTAATATTAATGAAAGCAAAGCATAAACATTACAAAAAATATAAAGAGAGAAAGCAAGAGCATGATCTTGATTTGGAAACCAAGATGCCTAAATGCATGGCAAATGCCTCCTTTTATAGGCCAAAATTAGGAACTATTGATTTGATGACAAATTGATGAGTGGGTGGACAACTCTTGACTTGGTGACAATCCTTATCTTCTCTTGTCTGCCCAAAACATCATTGATAACGTCAAAATTGGAGCAACTTGAAAACATGAAAGTTCTCGGCAATTCTCTCAGCGTTCTTGTGTAAAACATTCAGCTCATTTTGACTTCTAGAACTCCAGATATGGCCAAAATACTGAACAGTGCTCGAACTGGAGGACAGATTCGGGCTTCTTTGTTGTTGCAATAATTTGGACTTGAAAATTGCCTTTTTCGATCTTGGGCTCCATATGAATGTTGTAGGCCTATGTCTTACCTTTCCATCCATATAAAGTAGACCTAAATCTGAGATATATAGCTCCAGATATGACCCAATTACCGAACAGTGTTCTGGTTTGGATTGCACCGACATCTCTTTTCTAAGTTTAACCATCTCTTTATCCTTTCAATTTCAGTTCTTAAATTCATCAATCAATCCTTTCATTTATGTGATAAGGCCATTTAAAATGAACATTTACCACAAATTAAAGGTATCTTATATTATTAGATATATTATTATAAAACATGCTTTATTTAAGGAGTTATTGATACTTCAAGTGCAAAATGATGATATAAAACCTTGATAAAAATGCACTTTAAAGTACTAATCACACCCCCCAACCAGCTTATTACTCGTCCCTAGTAATCAAAATGTTAAAAAAGAAAAACAATTTGCAAATTCCACAAAGCAAGGTATTCATCATTTAACTTCCATTAATCTATCTAGATAAACAAACTCTTGTTAAATTTATATACCTGCTAAATACCTCTTAACAAGATATTCATAAACCTTTTTTTTGTGCTCAATGTATCAACACATAATTATGGGGCTTTTCTTGGATGAAAACAAAATTTTTGTTCTAATGTTTAAGGTTAACTTCTTGGGTTGGGATTATTATTTTTGTCTCTTTTTTTTCTTCTTTTTTTTTAAATATATATACATATAATTTAAAAACACCATGCATCTTTAACCCGTATAACGAGCTTTCGGCTAATGACTCCCAGACTAGTTGGTCTTAGGGCATTAGGTGTTAAGACACCCCTACGAGCTTAGTAACTCGGGTCACAAATACTGATATGTAGATAGTGCAATGTTTGATTCCCTTAAGCTTTTCTTCTTAACCCATGTAACAAGCGTTGGGCTAATAGCTCCCAAGTCAGTTGACTTTAGGGTATTAGGTGTTAAAACACCCCTTCGGGCTTAATTGCTTAGGTTAGGGAGGCTACAAAACCAAACTTATCTACATTTTTATTATTATCATTTTTTTTCTTTTTTTTTCTTTTTTTTTTTAATTATATACAATCCCTTTCCTTTAGTTGTTACCTTTAACAAAAGAACATAAATAATGTAATAATCCAATATGCAACCCACAATCATATGTTAAAGTATGTGTGTGTAAATTAAGGTTTAAGAATACATGTTAAATGAGTATATAAGCAGAATTAAGTGATAATAATGCAAGAGTTTGTAAATCTGAATATTTCAGGAAGTATTATAATAGACCTTGTTAAGAATGGTTACTAATATGCGTCTCAAGAGTCACTTTAACAAAAGAGCTCCTTTACTCTGCCATCCTAGTAACAATAATTATGCACATGCTTTATGAAATGGAAAATCATTTTTTTTTTATCAACTACTACCCTCTCCCCCCAACTAAAATGAGACATTGCTCTCAATGTTCTAAGGTAGAAAGATAGAGTATAGAAGATATCACCTGAAATAACGAACATTGATAAACCTGAAACACACTTAAACAAAAATAAGAAATAACAAAACATAATAATAAAACAAAACAACACAAAAATTACTAATGAAGACTCAGATCTAATCTAAGCTTTTTACGGCTTTCCTTAGATAACTAATTTATGCAATTCATGGAGGGATCAATTACAGGAATGAAAGATTATAGTTGGTCAATCAATTGTTCAGCAGTAGCAGCAGAGATTATGATTTGTCGTGCAGAAGATGTTAGAAATTCCTGTTCCACAGCATGATCAAGAAAAGAGAACAATTTATCATAATAACCATTAACATTTAACAAACCTATGGGTTTATGGTGAATGTGTAGTTGGGCCCAAGAGGAAATATGAAAGATCTCTTCCAATGTGCCTAGACCACCTGGTAAAACAATGAAGGCATCAACATGGTCAAACATTGCATTCATTCGAGCTGACATTGTGGAGACCTGAAGTTCCTCTCCAATTGTTTTTCCCATGATGTCCCTTTGTGCTAAAGTTTCGGGGACGACCCCTAAAACTTGACTACCTCCTAAAAATGCAGCTATTGACACACCTCCTATTAGCCCAAGACTGCTTCCCCCATACACTAAATGAATCTTTCTCTTAGCTAGCACCTGACCAAGATGATTTGCTGATTCTAAAAACTTCTTTTCTTTCCCAGGACTAGATCCACCGAAAACACAAATACTTTTTATTTGATGACTTGAGGAACTTGCCATTTCTACACACTTCTATATTTGTTGAATGTATGGGTTGAGTAGAAATGAAGGTAAGGAAGAGAGGATTTTATAGATGAGAAATTAAAAAGGGCAATCATACCACCTATGTGTAAGCCAGCTGGAGTCTCACACACACACTCTCTGTTTATTTATTTATTTACTTTTGAAAAAGCATGTCTATATACAGGTAGTTGTGATTGTGGCTCACATCTTCCCTTGGTTTTACGTCCAAGAACGGCTTAAACGCCCTCTATGGGTCGGGGATAGGCTTCCCATCCAGTTTTCTTAAAAACTGGCAAACAGGGTCTTTTTTAGTCAGATTCCCAAGACTAAGTCGATCATGTTCTTTATGAAATAGTGGCCATAAATCATGAATTGCACGATGCACATCTCCACTAGGATGCGTCTCAAGAGTCAATAGAAGATTATCTAAAGACTCCTTACTCAGGCCATCCTTAATGAATTGTATTTTATCTTCACTGTTTATAGATACCATTCCTAAAGAACGACATTGTGTATTACAAGTCCATCTAGCACATCGATGACAGATTTTCAGTCGTTTTGCACGACGTTTCTTTACAAAAGTGCTTTTATCTGTTCCAAGCATGTGTGAAATGAAGGAGTTAGAGGACTCACCTGATAATCGGACCTTTGCTTCAATCAACCAGTGAATATCTTTAGGAATTCCATGATTCATTAACAATCTCAATCTTGCACATCTAGCACGGTAAATTTTTGTAATCGCATTTTGAGGCAGAGCAGGAAAATACTTTTTCAATTTTTCAAGATTAGTGTCCATTTTCAAATGAGAATTGGAAGAGAGATTCAAAGAATTGCACAAATTTATATACAGATATCAGTTATTATGAGAAACTGAAAGAACCGACTTAAGTCACGAAGTACCATTATCCGCCATTTGACTAGGGTGAGAGAAACTAGCAAAAATCACTAAAAAAAAACACAAAAACAATGTGAGAAAAAAAAAATCAACCTTTATCTACAAGATCATTCAAACCAGTTGATTCA
>NW_011501408.1:0-3420 GCF_000495115.2 Populus euphratica
GTCACCACTATCACTGTCAGCTCATCTATCCAAGCTCACCATCTCAGGTAATTCTTCCCCTTATCTCCATTTACTGTTCATCTTCTTGCATGCAAAACATGCACTATGCATGTTTTGCAAGCAAGAAAATAATTAACCAGTTACTATCCATGTGCACAGTAACCGACTAATTAATTAACTGGTTACTATGCTCATGCACAGTAACCAGTCCATGTTTGTTTCGGGCTAGAACATTAGCCCAGCTCATGTAACTTGGTTGAGTCTAGCCCTGTAGAAAGTAGGCCCCATTTTATTTTGAGGCTGATTTCAACCCAATTTCCTTTTGAGCCGGGTCCGGCCCAATAAAAAAAATCCCAAAAAAAAAAGAAAGGAAATTTTCTTCAAAAAAATTTGTGATTTTCCCGCACAATTTTCTACTTAATTTTGCTTAGTATTGGTTTGTAGTTTTATACTGTAAAGATACAAATCTAGTATTAAAATACCAGGTTTTCATCAAAACATAAAAAAATATTGATGTTTTCTCCAAAGTGTAGGAGTGCCGTAGTAATAAATAACTTGCCAAGACCGAACTCAAACCACGGGGAGGTTAATTGTATAAATTATAGATAACAATAATACAACAACAACAATAGTAACAATAATAATAGTAATAGTAGTAGTATAATAATAATGATAGTAGTAGTAGTAGTAATAGTAGTAGTAGTAGAAGTGGTAGTAATAATAATAATAATAATAATAATAGTAATAATAATAATAATAATAAACGAAGAAGAATAAGTTGATAAGAACTTTGAGATGGAAGATTAATGTAAGAATTAAACAATGATCACAACAAATATTAAGGTTAGAGGATCTATTAATGGTATGTCAAACAAGTATAGTATAAACTCTTATTATTCAATTGGAAACTACACACAAAGGAGGTTCCAATCAGATTGTAAATTGTTAACATGGTTACATTAGTTATTATATTCTATTAATGTTAATACTTGTAAATCTTATTAGGCATTTATGATTATAACTTATGTTAATAACAAATCATGTTTCTTTCATAGCTCAGGTGTTAGTTATACCATACAGTATGGACTATGAGAGTGCCAAGCATTTGTTGTACCAAGTGTTATACAACATAAATCTAGATTAGTCATTTAACAAGCAAAGTATTAAAGAGTGAACAAGATAACAAATAGAAAACATGTTAGTATCAAACATTAAAGTCCATGTTAAGTTTACACTATACTTATTCTTACACCATTATTATAATCTTTTCACATTGACATAATGAACTTAACTAAACATAATGAAAGAAAGAAAAATAAATAAACAAGATAAGAACATAAATAAGATAAAAGTTAACTAAGTAAAGGAAAAGAAATGAAAGAGATAAACAAGATATTAATAAAAATAAAACTTAAAAATACAAAGACAGAAAGTAAGAGCATGATCTTGATCTGGAAACCAAGATACCTCAATGCATGGCAAATGCCTTGTTTTATAGGCCAAAATTATGAACTATTGATTTGATGACTAATTAATGAGTAGGTGGCCAACTACTGACTTGGTAACAATCCTTATCTTCTCATGTCTGCCCAAAACGTCATTGATAACGTCAGAATTGGAACCATTTGAAAACATGAAAGTTGTAGGAAATTGTCTCAACTTTCTAGGAACTCCAAATATGGGCCAAACATTGAATAGTGTTTGAGTTAGGGGATAGATTCAGACTTTTTCATTATTGACATAATTTGGACTTGAAAATGGCCATTTTAAATTTGGGCTCCTTATGAAAGTTGTAAGCCTATATTTTACTGACACGACTAAAAGATTGATGTCTTCTCCCAAATACAAGAGTGTCGAAGTAATAAATAACCCGGCAAGACCGGGGTCGAACCACAGAGAGGTTAATTGAAGTAGTAGTAATAATAATAATAGTAGTAGTAGTAGTAGTAGTACAAGTAGTAAAGAAGAAGAAAAAGTTGATCGAGACTTTGAGATGGAAGTTTAATGAACTATAATCTTTTCACCTTGACATAATGAACTTAACTAAACATAATGAAAGAAAGAAAAATAAATAAATAAAATAGGAACATAAATAAGATAAAAGTTAACTAAGTAAATGAAAGGAAATGAAAGGCATGAACAAGTCATTAATGAAAGCAAAA
Organism: Populus euphratica; assembly: GCF_000495115.2. Classification (NCBI taxonomy): domain Eukaryota; kingdom Viridiplantae; phylum Streptophyta; class Magnoliopsida; order Malpighiales; family Salicaceae; genus Populus; species Populus euphratica. The sequence continues at coordinate 2,163 of NW_011501408.1, forward strand.
CTTAAGCATTACAAAAATTCAAAGAGTAAAAGCAATAGCATGACCTTGATCTGGAGACCAAGATGCCTAAATGCATGGTAAATGCCTTCTTTTATAGGCCAAAATTAAGAACTATTGATTTGATGACTAACTTATGAGTGGGTGACCAACTCTTGACTTGGTGACAATCCTTATCTTCTATTATCTTTCCATCCATATAAAGTAGACCTAAATCCGAGATCTACAACTCTAGACATGACCCAATTACCTAATAGTGTTCCGGTTTGGACTACACCAACATCTCTTTTCTAAGTTTGGCCATCTCTTTGTCCTTTCAATTTCAGTTCTTAAACTCATCAATCAATCCTTTCATTTATGTGATAACCTGCATTTAAAATGAATATTTACCATAAATTAAAGGCATCTTATATTATTAGACGTGTTATTATAAAATATATTTTAGTTAAGGATTTATTGATATTTCAAGTGCAAAATGATGATATAAAACCTTGATAAAAATGCACTTGTAAGTACTAATCACTTACCTTTCCATCCATATAAAGTATACCTAAATCGGAGATCTACAACTTTAGATATGACCTAATTACCGAACAGTGTTTTGAATTGAACTACACCAACATATCTTTTCTAAGTGTGGCCATCTCTTTGTCCTTTCAATTTTAGTTCTTAAACTCATCAGTCAATCCTTTCATTTATATAACAGACCTACTCTTATATTATTAGATATGTTATTATAAAACATGCTTTAGTTAAGGAGGTATTGATACTTCAAGTACTAATCACCCCCCTAACCAGCTTATTACTAGTCCCTAGTAATCAAAGTGTTAAAATAGAAACATATTTTGTAAATTCCACAAAGCAAGGCATTCATTATTTAACTTCCATTAATCTATCTAGATAAGCAAACTCTCATTAATTTTATATATCTGCTCAATACCTCTTAAACAAGATATTAATAAATATTTTTTTTGTATTTAATATATCAACACATAGTTATGGCGCTGTTCTTGGAAGAAAACAAAATTTTTGTTTTAATGTTTAAGGTTAACATCCTTGGGTTGTGATTTTTTTCTTTTTTTGTCTTTTTTTTTAAATATATATACATGTAACTTAAAACACAATGCATCTTTAACCCATGTAACGAGCTTTCGGTTAATGACTCCCAGACTAGTTGGATTTAGGGCATTATGACACGACTAAAAGGTTGATGTCTTCTCCCAAGTGCAGGAGTGTCAAAGTAATAAATAACCCGGCAAGA
>NW_011501408.1:5723-9079 GCF_000495115.2 Populus euphratica
TTTTTTTTTTTTTTTTTTTTTTTTTCTTTTTTTTTTTCTTTTTTTTTCTTTTTTTTTTCATGTTTTTCTTTTTTTCTTTTTAATTATATACAATCCCTTTCCCTTAGTTGTTACCTTTAACAAAAGAACATAAATAATGTAATAATCCAATATGCAACCCACAATCATATGTTAAAGTGTGTGTGTGTAAATTAAGGTTTAAGAATACATGTTAAATAAGTATGTGAGCAGAATTAAGTGATAACAATGCGAGAGTTTGTAAATCTGAATATTTCAGGAAGTATTATAATAGACCTTGTTAAGAATGGTTACTAAGATGCGTCTCAAGAGTTACTTTAACAAAAGAACTCCTTTACTCTGCCATCCTAGTAACAACAATTATGCACATGATTTATGAAATGAAAAACAATTTTTTTTTTTTTTATCAACTACTACCCTCTCCCCCCAACCAAAACGAGACATTGTCCTCAATGTTCTAAGGTATAAAGATAGAGTATAGAAGATATCACCTGAAATAATGAACATTAACAAACCTGAAACACACTGAAATAAAAATAAGAAATGACAAAACACAAATATTATGTTATTAATACAAAGAAAAGACACAAATTTTTACAAGCTAAGACTCAAATCGCAGTTGTGATTGTGGCTCACATCTTCCCTTGGTTTTACGTCCAAGAATGACTTAAACGCCCTCTATGGGTCGGGGATAGGCTTCCCATCCAGTTTTCTTAAAAACTGGCAAACAGGGTCTTTTTTTAGTCAGATTCTCAAGACTATGCCAAGCATGCTCTTTATGAAAATAGGTTCCTAAGTTATGAATTGCACGATGCTTATCTTGACTATGATGAGACTTAAGAGTCAATAGAAGATTATCTAAAGACTCTCTGTGTTTTGAAATAAATCCCACCTTTTGATAATTTTCACAGTTTTTACAAAATGCATGTGACTCCTTAAATATGGTTGGCCAGGAAAATCCACTTTGTAAGATTTCTACAATCCTCTTTTTTGAAGAGAAATGATCCCCACATGCCTTAGAGTGACAAAATTTAATGAAATTACTTACCTCATTGTCGAAAATGCATTTTTGAAATATTTGATCAGGACAATAATTGAATAAGTAAGGGTCATCCCAACAAAAAATTTGCTCGTTGCTCAAAAATTTTCTTTTGTCTTCAATACTCCAGTGAGCTGGCAAAAATCCTGAAGTAAGAAAATTGATATTTTTAGCAAACCAAGGCATTGAACTAAGAGAAAGTAGAGATTTATCAGGAAAGTAATCGTCGATTGGTGTGATGTCGGGTGTCGAATCTGTTGTCACTTTTGATAAAAGATCCGCATCAACCTTTTCGGTGCCTTTTTCATCCTTGATTTCTTCCTGATTGGTCATGGCATGAGAAAATGAAAGTGCTGGCGGAGAATCAGTCGTTTCTTTGTAATTTTTAGATTCAACCCCTTCCTTACCCTTAGAGATTGACTCATCATCTTTCTCACAAGGTTCAAGAATTGGTTTTTGAATAACCTTACCACTACAAAAAGTGATGACTGATTTGACTTGATCCATGTGTTGACTTCCATAACTACTTGCATTTGCATTGTATTGCTCCTTGAGATTTTGTTGTGGTTGAGATGGAAACTTACCTTGCTCTTGAAAATTGAGAGCAGATGTGAATTTTGCAAGAGTATCTTTAAAATCTGTTATGCTTTGAGTTAGTTGAGTGTTGATTATCTCTTGCTTTTCAATGAATGCATACAAAGTTTCCTCAAAATTTCTTGTAGAAGGTGGAGCATAAAAAGGTGCATATCCATGAGAATTTTGGAAATTATGATGTGCTTGAAATGGTGGTTGTGAAGTTTGTGCATTGTCACTCTTCCAACTAAAATTTTGGTGATTTCTCCAACCAGGATTGTATGTTTGGGAGTATGGGTTGTGGTTGGCCCTTTGGAAACTGTTTAAAGCATGAGCTTGTTCATGGAGACATTCCTTAAAAGAAGGCAAGGTTGGACAATCGTTGGTTGAGTGTTCATTTGTTTCACAGATTTGACACACAATGTTTTCAACAAATTTTAATTGACCACTCCTTTTCAATTCTAGTGCCTCAACTTTTTTAGCTAAAGATGCAAACTTGGCTTGAAGGTCATGATCTTCCCTAAAGTTGTACATGCCTCCACTAGATGTGTGAGGTTGAGTTTTACTCGGTGCCTCATAAATACCCGCGGTGTCCCAATTTTGAGCATTTTCAGCTAACAAGTCTAAGTACTCCATTGCTTCATCAGGGTCTTTATCTTCAAGAGTTCCATTGCACATCAATTCAACCATTTGCCTATCTTTAGGTGTTAACCCTTCATAGAAATGTGAAACCAATCTCCATGTTTCAAAACGCTGATGAGGGAAAGTCCTGAGCAAGTCTCGATACCTATCCCAACATTGGTAAAATGTTTCTCCTGGTTTTTGAGTGAAAGTGGTGATTTGTCTCTTGAAAGAGTTTGTTCTATGAGATGGGAAAAACTTCTTTAAAAATTGTTGTTGCATTTCATCCCAAGCACGAATGGATCCTGGTCTTAAATTTTGTAGCCATGTTTTAGCTTTATCTTTTAATGAAAAAGGAAAAAGCTTTAATCTAATGGTGTTCATGCTACAATTTAAATTATTATATGTGTTGCACACCTCCTCAAATTCCCTTAAATGCAAGTATGGATTTTCCAATTCTAAACCATGAAAAGAAGGTAAAAGTTGAATAATACCTGGTTTAAAATTAAAATGAGATGCATCAGGAGGAAAAACTATGCATGATGGTGCACTTGTTCTTGTGGGATTCATGTGGTCTCTAAGTGTTCTAGCACGGTTATTCTCATTATTCTCATTATGAAGTGATTGATTATCTTCTTCGGCCATATTTTCTGAAAATGATGAGGATACCCTACAAAGTCTACCACTTGATGTACGTGACCACACTCTCATGCACGTGTAGGAATAAAATAAAAAAAGAAGAAGAAAGCAAAAGAAGGAGGAAGAAAACAAAATAAAAAGAAACAAAAGAAAAGAAACAAAGTTATATACAAGAAAAGTGAAAAGAGAAAATAAAATAAATACTATAATTTATACAAGAACTTACCTCCCCGGCAACGGCGCCAAAAACTTGACACGACGAAAAGATTGATGTCTTCTCCCAAGTGCAGGAGTGTCGAAGTAATAAATAACCCGGCAAGACCGGGGTCGAACCACAGGGAGGTTAATTGTACAAATTATAAACAACAATTATAAAACAACAATAACAACAACAACAATAGTAATAATAATAATAATAATAATAATAATAATAATAATAGTAGTAGTAGTAGTAGTAGTAGTAGTA
>NW_011501408.1:10458-12946 GCF_000495115.2 Populus euphratica
TTTTTAATTATATACAATCCCTTTCCCTTAGTTGTTACCTTTAACAAAAGAACATAAATAATGTAATAATCCAATATGCAACCCACAATCATATGTTAAAGTGTGTGTGTGTGTAAATTAAGGTTTAAGAATACATGTTAAATGAGTATATGAGCAGAATTAAGTAATAACAATACAAGAGTTTATAAACCTAAATATTTCAAGAAGTATTTTGATAGACCTTGTTATGAATAAAGCAAATAACCATTGAAAAATGTTAACCAAGATACGTCTCAAGAGTCAATAAAATTCCTCCTTACTCTGTCATCTTAGTAACAATAGTTTGTAAATGGTTTATGAAAAAGAAAACACAATTAGATTTTTTTTTTCATATCAACTACTACCCTCTCCCTCCAACTAAAACGAGACATTGTCCTTAATGTCCTAAGGTAGAAAGATAGAGTATAGAAGACATCACTTGAAACACTGAACATTGACAAACTGAAACACACTTAAACAAATATAAGAAACAACAAAACACAAATATTATGCTATTAATAAATCCAAAAGATTCTCAAATGAAGAATCAAATCCAATCTAAATTTTTTACGACTTTCCTTAGATGACCAAGTTACACGACTCATAGAGGGATCAATTACAGGAATGAAAGATTGTAGTTGGTTAATCAATTGTTCAGTAGTAGCAGTAGAGATTATGATTTGTCGTGTAGAAGATGTTAGAAATTCCTGTTCCACAATATAATTAAGAAAAGACAATAACTTATCATAATAACCATTAACATTTAACAAACCTATGGGTTTATGGTGAATGTGTAGTTGGGCCTATGAGGAAATATGAAAGATTTCTTCCAATGTGCCTAAACCACCTAGTAAGGCAATGAAAGCATAACATGGTTAAAGATTGCATTCATTTGAGCAGACACTGTGGAGACTTGTAATTTCTCTTCAATTATTTTTCCAATGATGTTCCCTTATGCTAAAGCTTTGGGGACAACCCCTATAACTTGGCTATCTCCTAAAAATACAACTATTGACACTCCTCCCATTAACCCAGAACTGCCTCCCCCATACACTAAATGAATCTTTCTCTCAGCTAGCACCTAACCAAAATGATTTGCTGTTTCTAAAAACACCTTTTCTTTCCCAAGACTAGATCCACCGAAAACACAAACGTTTCTTATATGATGACCTGAGGAACTTGTCATTTCTACACACTTTTATATTTGTTGAATGTATGTGTTGAGTAGAAATAAAGGGAAGGAAAAAAGAATTTTATAGAAGAGAAATTAAAAAGGTAATAATACCACCTATATATAGGCTCGCTGAAGTCTCTCACACACTCTCTCTCACTTTTTATTTATTTATTTTTAAAAAAACATGTGTATATAAAGTAGTTGTGATTATGGCTCACATTTCCCTTGGTTTTACATCCAAGAATGACTTAAATGCCCTCTATGGGTCGGGGATAGACTTCCCATCCAATTTCCTTAAAAATTAGCAAACATGGTCTTTTTTAATCAAATTCCCAAGACTATGCCAAGCATGTTCTTTATAAAAATGAGTTCATAAGTCATGACTTACACGATGGTTATCTCCACTATGATGAGACTTAAGAATCAATAGAAGATTATCTAAAGACTCTTTGTGTTTTGAAATAAACCCTATATTTTGACAATTTTCACAGGTTTTGTGGAATGCATGTGAGTCCTTGAACATGGTGGGCCAGTAAAATCCACTTTGTAAGATTTCTATAGTCCTCTTTTTTGACGAGAAATGATCCCCACGTGCCTTAGAGTGATAAAATTTAATGACACTACTTACCTCATTGTCAGGAATGCATCTTTGAAATATTTGATCAGGACAACAATTGAATAAGTAAGGGTCATCCTAATAAAATTTTTGCACGTCACTTAAAAATTTTCTTTTATCTTCGGTACTCTAATGAGCTAGAAAAAAATCCTAAAGCAAGAAAATTGATATTTTTAGAAAACCAAGGCATTGAACTAAGAGAAAGTAAGGATTTGTTAGGAAAGTAATCATTGATTGGTGTGATGTCGAATGTCAAATCTATTATCACTCTTGACAAAAGATCTGCATCAATATTTTCGGTGCCATTTTCATCTTGATTTCTTCCTGTTTGATCATGGCATGAGGAAATGGAAGTGCTAGTGGGGAATTACTCTTTTCTTTGCAATGTTCAGATTCAACCCCTTCCTTAACCTTAGAGATTGACCTGTCATCTTTCTTACAAGGTTCAAGAATTGGTTTTTGAATAACCTTACCACTACAAAAAGTGATGACTGATTTGACTTGATTCATATGTTGACTTCCAAAACTACTTGCATTTGCATTGTATTGCTCCTTGAGATTTTGTTGTAGTTGCGATGGAAACTTACCTTTCTATTGAAAGCTGAGAGCAAATATGAATTGTGCATGAGTAACTTTAAAATCTATTATGCTTTGAGCAAGTTGAGTGTTGATTGTCTCTT
>NW_011501408.1:13378-13769 GCF_000495115.2 Populus euphratica
CCTGAAGGTCATGATCTTCTCTAAGGTTGTACATACCTCCACTAGATGTATGAGGTTGAGTTTTACTCGGTGCCTCATAAGTATTTGCGGTGTTCTAATTTTGAGCATTTTTAGCTAACAAGTCTAAGTACTCTATTGCATCATCAGGGTCTTGATCTTTAAAAGTTCAATTGCCCATCAATTCAACTATTTGCCTATCTCTAGGTGTTAACCCTTCATAGACAAGTCTAAGTACTCCATTACTTCATTAGGGTCTTAATCTTTAAAAGTTTCATTGCCCATCAATTCAACCATTTACCTATCTCTAGGTGTTAACCCTTCATAAAAATATAAGACCAATCTCTATATTTTAAAACCATGATGAGGGCAAGTATTAAGCAAGTCTCGATAC
>NW_011501408.1:13946-16600 GCF_000495115.2 Populus euphratica
GTACTAAGCAAGTCTCGATACCTATCCCAACATTGGTAAAATGTTTCTCCTAGTTTAATTTGAGTCATTATAGGCATTGCAGACCTCCTCAAATTCCCTTAAATGCAAGTATGAATTTTCAAAATCTAAGCCATGAAAAGAAGGTAAAAGTTGAACAATGCGTGACTTAAAATTAAAATGAGATGCATCAGGGAGGAAAACTATGCATGATGGTGCACTTGTTCTTGTGGGATTCATGTGATCTTTAATATGGATGCTAACTTAAATGCATTGTGGATCTATATTGTGCACAAAGAGTTAATCCTTTTTTTTTTCTTGGAGAATTATATAGTCAAGATTGTCGTACCATTTATAAGAGTGTAACATTGCGATAACCCTTCCTAGATGATTTAAGAGGTCCTTAGTTAGATAAGTAGTAGCCTTCTAGTATTATGGTTACTAGGAACCATAATTGGTTGTTATAGATTCTAGGAAAGAAACTAGTTTTGTAAAGAAAAGATATTAACACCTCTAGTACACCTTACATGAAGTTGCTTCATTTTTCTTTGTTTGTGGTTGCTATAATCTTATGATGTTTTTATTTCTATCAATGTATTTATGATGAGATTGCTATGATGGACAAATATTGGTTTCTTAAGCCAAGAACTTGGTTTGAAAGATGTCTAGAGAAAATAAGTCTATTATTAGCTTATGCGCCGCAAATAAACCATAGGTAGAATCTAAAGAGATTCAATAATTTTCATTTTTTTCTCTTTTCTCTTTGGTATTTCAAATGTTTATAACTCTTATATCATGAGACATAGGTTGAAATATCCTTAATTATCATTGAGGCCTTTTTTAGAATAAACTTGAAATTCTTGGTTACTGCATTATTCTAAATAATATTTTTATCCTTATGTTAGAAGTGAATGAGATGTATTATGATGAGTACTTAAAAGTGCATTTTTTTTCAAGGTTTTATATCATCATTTTGCACTTGAAGTATGATTAATACTTAAAAGTGTATTTTTATCAAGGTTTTATATCATCATTTTGCACTTGAAGTATGATTAATACTTAAAAGTGTATTTTTATCAAGGTTTTATATCATCATTTTGCACTTGAAGTATCAATAACTCCTTAACTAAAACATGTTTTATAATAATATATCTAATAACCTAAGATACCTTTAATTTGTGGTAAATATTCATTTTAAATGCAGGCCTATCACATAAATGAAAGGATTGATTGATGAATTTAAGAACTGAAATTGAAAGGATAAAGAGATGGCCAAACTTAGAAAAGAGATATCAGTGCAATCCAAACTGGAACACTGTTCGGTAAATGGGTCATATCTGGAGCTATATATCTCAGATTTAGGTCCAATTTATATGGATGGAAAGGTAAGACATAGGCCTACAACTTTCATATGGAGCCCAAGATCTAAAAAGGCCATTATCAAGTCCAAATTGTAGCAACAACAAAGAAGCCCGAATCTGTCTTCCAGCCCGAGCACTGTTCGGTATTTTGGCCATATCTGGAGTTCTAGAAGTCCAAATGAGCTGAATTTTTTACACAAGAAAGCTGAGACAATTGCCTACAACTTTCATGTTTGCAACTGGCTCCAGTTTTGACGTTATCAATGACGTTTTGGGCAGACAAGAGAAGATAAGGATTATCACCAAGTCAAAAGTTGGCCACCCACTTATCAATTAGTCATCAAATCAATAGTTCTCAATTTTGGCCTATAAAAGGAGGCATTTGCCATGCATTTAGGCATCTTGGTTTCCAGATCAAGATCATGCTCTTCCTTTCTCTCTTTGTATTTTTTATGCTTTGTTTTCATTAATATTAAGTTTATGCCTTTCATTTCCTTTCCTTTACTTAGTTAACTTTTATGTTCTTATTTTGTTTATCTATTTTGCTTTCTTTCATTATGTCTAGCTAAGTTAATTATGTCAAGGTGAAAAGGTTACACTAATGGTGTAAGAATAAGTATAATGTAAACTTAATATGGACTTTAATGTTTGATACTAACATGTTTTATATTTGTTATCTTGTTCACTCTTTAATACTTTGCTTGTTAAATGACTAATCTTGATTTATGTTGTATAACACTTGGTACAACAAATGCTTGGCACTTTCATAGCCCATAATGTATGGTATAACCGACACCTGAGCTATGAAAGGAACTTGATTTATTGTTAACATAAGTTATAATCATGAATGCTTGACGAGATTTACAAGTATTAGCATTAATTGAATAAGATGACTAATGTAATCATGTTAACAATATATAATCTGATTGGAACCTCCTTTGTGTGTGGTTTCCAATTCAATAATAAGAGTTTATACTATACTTGTTTGATATACCATTAGTGGAACCTCTAACCTTGACATTTGTTATTATCATTGTTTAATCGTTACATTAATATTCCATCTCAAAGTTCTCATCTTCTTCTTCTTCTTCTCCTTCTTTTTCTTTATTATTATTATTATTATTATTATTATTATTATTATTATTAGTACTACTACTACTACTACTACTACTACTACTACTACTACTACTACTACTACTACTACTACTACTACTACTACTACTACTACTACTACTACTACTACTACTACTACTACTACTACTACTACTACTACTACTACTACTACTACTACTACTA
>NW_011501408.1:23281-26612 GCF_000495115.2 Populus euphratica
GTAAAACTCAACCTCATACATCTAGTGGAGGTATGTACAACTTTAAGGAAGATTATGACCTTCAAGCTAAGTTTGGATCTTTAGCTAGAAAAGTCGAGACACTAGAATTGACAAAGAGTGGTCAATTAAAATCTGTTGAAAACATTGCATGTCAAATATATGAAACAAATGAACACTCAATTAATAATTGTCCAACCTTGCCTTCTTTTAAAGAATGTCTCCATGAACAAGCTCATGCTTTAAATAGTTTCCAAAGGGCCAACCACAACCCATACTTGCGAACATACAACCCTGGTAAGAAAGAGCTCTTAGTCAGTCAGTAACGATGAGAAATAAGAGAGAGAAGCTCTCGGTTGTAAGCAGAGTCACGGTGCTACTGTTAGCATTTTCCCTCTCTTCCTGTGCAACGTTTTCTTCTCTAATTCTCTACACTATTTGTTGACTCTTCTTCTGGTCTATTTTGGCTTTTTCTTCATGGAAAAATCTAAGAAAAAGTCCTTAGTGTTACGGTCTGCCCAGCAAGATTATGATTACTATTCATCGCGTCCCTCTTCATCGAATCCTCAGCGGGCCTTCAGCAGGAGTGTCTCTCCTGATATGCAGCGCCCCTCCAATCCTTCTCGTACCTCCCCTCCTCCTACTAATCCTTTGTGAGCAACAATAGCCTTTGTTGATGTTGTTAATCTTCAGCGTCTTTCTAGGGTTCGCATAAAAAATTGAAATAGGGGTACACACCACACGACCTCTACTACACTCCATTGTCCTCCTCTCGCCAGGGTGGGCCTCATACCTCTTCTCCAGTCTCAACCCACACTCGTCATGGTCCTCTTGGAGAGCATGGGTCTCCTAACCCATGGCCTGGCGTTGGAAACCCCAACCTTGAGGCCGCGACTGGCACCGCTGCTCCAACACCTCCTCTTATGCCTGGTCCAGCTCCATCCGACTCCCCAGGTGCACCCGTAGTCCCTCACTCCCCTCCTTTTGTGCATTTCTCTAGTTATATGGCTACATCATTTTGCACATTTCTGGATATAGATGTGGGTTAGTACAAACACTGGTGGAGGTTCAGCCTTATTGGGTTCATTGCTAGCAAGTTTCCAGGTTACACTTCACTTTCTACTTTTATCAATTCTTCTTGGAAATGCTCTGTTAATTTTATGCATGACTCTGGTTGGTTAATTTTCAAATTTGATTTTGAAATGGACATGTTAGAAGTGCTAAACGGTGGGCCTTACTATGTGCATGGCTGGCTTTTGGTTTTGAAAATTATGCCTGAATTCTTTGCTTTTGATACCTCTGATATGGTTTGGATGCTAGTATGGATTAGATTTCATAATCTGCCTCTTCAGTGCTGGTCCTTACTTTGCCTCTCCAAATTAGCAAGCGTGATTAGGAAACCGCTTTATTTGGACACTCCAACGTTGTCCATGACTTGGTTATCCTATGCTAGAGTGCTAGTTGAGACTGATTTTCTAGCTAATTTGCCTGCAATGATTAACATCTCCCTACCCAATGGTGCCACCATGACCTAGAAAGTGATATATGAATCACTACCACGTTTTTGCAAACAATGTTGAACCTCGGGGCACAACACCACTTCTTGTGCCAACAATTCCAGCCATAAGCGCAAAAAGCATGCTCAGCCAGCTCGTACTCCTTCTGGGTGTTCTAATCCTTCAGCAGACATTGACGTTGTTGACAACAACCTCTTCGGGAGGAGCCTTGATTAGTACTTAAAAGTGCATTTTTATCATGGTTTTATATCATCATTTTGCACTTGAAGTATCAATAACTCCTTAACTTAAATATGTTTTATAATAATGTATCTAATAATACAAGATACCTATAATTTGTGGTAAATGTCTATTTTTAATGCAGGCCTATCACATAAATGAAAGGATTGATTGATGACTTGAAGAACTTAAATTGCAAGGATAAAGAGATGGCCAAACTTAGAAAAGAGATGTCGGTGCAATCCAAACCGGAACACTATTCGGTAATTGGGTCATATCTAGAGCTATATATCTCAGATTTAGGTCCAATTTATATGGATGGAAAGGTAAGACATAGGCCTACAACTTTCATATGGAGCCCAAGATCTAAAAAGGCCATTATCAAGTCCAAATTGTAGCAACAACAAAGAAGCCCGAATCTGTCTTCCAGCCCGAGCACTGTTCGGTATTTTGGCCATATCTAGAGTTCTAGAAGTCCAAATGAGCTGAAATTTTTACACAAGAAAGCTGAGACAATTGCCTACAACTTTCATGTTTACAACTGGCTCCAATTTTGACGTTATCAATGACGTTTTGGGCAGACAAGAGAAGATAAGGATTGTCACCAAGTCAAAAGTTGGTCACCCACTTATCAATTAGTCATCAAATCAATAGTTCCTAATTTTGGCCTATAAAAGGAGGCATTTGCCATGCATTTAGGCATCTTGGTTTCCAGATCAAGATCATGCTCTTCCTTTCTCTCTTTGTATTTTTTATGCTTTGTTTTCATTAATATTAAGTTTATGCCTTTCATTTCCTTTCCTTTACTTAGTTAACTTTTATGTTCTTATTTTGTTTATCTATTTTGCTTTCTTTCATTATGTCTAGCTAAGTTAATTATGTCAAGGTGAAAAGGTTACACTAATGGTGTAAGAATAAGTATAATGTAAACTTAATATGGACTTTAATGTTTGATACTAACATGTTTTATATTTGTTATCTTGTTCACTCTTTAATACTTTGCTTGTTAAATGACTAATCTTGATTTATGTTGTATAACACTTGGTACAACAAATGCTTGGCACTTTCATAGCCCATAATGTATGGTATAACCGACACCTGAGCTATGAAAGGAACTTGATTTATTGTTAACATAAGTTATAATCATGAATGCTTGACGAGATTTACAAGTATTAGCATTAATTGAATAAGATGACTAATGTAATCATGTTAACAATATATAATCTGATTGGAACCTCCTTTGTGTGTGGTTTCCAATTCAATAATAAGAGTTTATACTATACTTGTTTGATATACCATTAGTGGAACCTCTAACCTTGACATTTGTTATTATCATTGTTTAATCGTTACATTAATATTCCATCTCAAAGTTCTCATCTTCTTCTTCTTCTTCTCCTTCTTTTTCTTTATTATTATTATTATTATTATTATTATTATTATTATTATTAGTACTACTACTACTACTACTACTACTACTACTACTACTACTACTACTACTACTACTACTACTACTACTACTACTACTACTACTACTACTACTACTACTACTACTACTACTACTACTACTACTACTACTACTACTACTACTACTACTACTA
>NW_011501408.1:33771-35100 GCF_000495115.2 Populus euphratica
TTATTATTATTGTTATCGTTATTACTATTATTGTTGTTAATAATTGTTGTTTATAATTTGTACAATTAACCTCCTTGTGGTTCGACCCCGGTCTTGCCGGGTTATTTTTTACTTCGACACTCCTGCACTTGGGAGAAGACATCAATCTTTTAGTCGTGTCAAGCCTCATGGTGAGCCGGAGGCCGATCCAGTGTTTGCTGAGGCCGCTGGTTTTGAGGAAGAGCGCACAGGTCCTACTGATTGTAAGCGGGCCAAATTCGCTACACCTTCTGGTCCTATTGATGATCCTCCTCTTAGAGCTCCTCCAGTTGTGAATGCAGATGATGCCACTGCTGACCTGCCTCCCAGGAGGCAATATTTGACAAGGAGTAAAGTTGCAGCCACTTCTGGCCGCTTAGGGAAGGCCTCCTAGACGGATTGCCCTTCCAACAGCTCCTCTTCGGTTGAGACTATTAGCAGCTCAGCCTCTACTTCCTCCTTGTCCCTGTTTGGATCTCTACATGCTTTTCTTTCGTTGGCTTGTCTTATTATTACTACTCTTGTTAGCTTATCTCCTGTGTGTTGTAGTTTTCCTGCCTGTCACTTTTTTTTTTCTCTAAATTGTTGTAGCTTAGCCTCTACTTTTCTTTCGTTGGCCTTTTGGTCTACTATTAAGTTCTTCCTTGCTACTCATATGCTTGCTTGTAGTGCAGTTACTTGGGTTTCTCCTTGCTGGTTTGCAGTTTTTCTGCCGGTTATTTTGCTAGATGATTTGCTTGTTATGGCCTACTGGTTGGCAAATTAGCTGCTGGCTGGCTATCAGCTACATTGTTGGCTTGCCAATTTTGAGGTGTGGGGGCTTTTTCAGTTGCTGGTGATGCGTTTGCGTTGAAACGGATCAAGCTGGCCTGCTGCCCTTTGCTGGGTTGGATTGTCCTCATCTCTACTGTGGCTGGCTTTTTGGGTGTTTCTGTTGTATGTTCTGTTTCAGGGAGCCTGTTCTCTTGTTCAGGGAGCCTGTTCCCTTTGCTGATGTTATATACTACTGGTTTTCAGCCAATCTTGGTTGTTGGTTAGTATTTAGTTCATTCAAGGGAGTTTGTTCCCTTTTCTGATGTATGTATTGTACTGCTGGTCCCTAGCCTGTTTCACAAGATTGTCTTACTATTTTTAATCTATATAATTCTTACATTTGATAAAAAAAAAAAAAACATTGTTTCGCAAGATTGTCTTACTATTTTTAATCTATATAATTCTTACATTTGATCAAAAAAAAAAAACATACAACCCTGATTGGAGAAATCACCAAAATTTCAGTTGGAAGAGTGATAATGCACAAACTTCACCACC
>NW_011501408.1:35368-44179 GCF_000495115.2 Populus euphratica
AAGGGCAATACAATGCAAATGCAAGTAGTTATGGAAGTCAACACATGGATCAAGTCAAATCAGTCATCACTTTGTGTAGTGGTAAGGTTATTCAAAAACCAATTCTTAAACCTTTTGAGAAAGATGATAAGTCAATCTCTAAGGATAAGAAAGGGGTTGAATTTGAACATTGCAAAGAAAACATTGATTCCCCGCCAGCACTTCAATTTCCTCATGCTATGACCAATCAGGAAAAAATTGAGGATAAAAAAGGCATTGAAAATGTTAATACAGATCTTTTATCAAAAATGACAATAGATTCGACACCCGACATCACATCAATCGATGATTACTTTCTTGATGAATCTCTACTTTCTCTTAGTTCAATGCCTTGGTTTGCTAAAAATATCAGTTTTCTTGTTTTAGTATTTTTGCTAGCTCACTGGAGTAAAAAAGAAAAAGAAAATCTTTGAGCAACGTGCAAAAATTTTATTGGGATGACCCTTACTTATTCAATTATTATCCTGATCAAATATTTCAAAGATGCATTCCCGACAATGAGGTAAGTAATGTCATTAAATTTTGTTACTTTAAGGTATGTGGGGATCATTATCATCAAAATAGAGGATACAAAAATCTTACAAAGTGAATTTTACTGGCCCACCATATTCAAGGAATCACATGCATTCCACAAAATCTGTGAAAATTGTCAAAAGGTGGGATTTATTTCAAAACACAAAGAGTCTTTATATAATAGTAAAGATAGGCATCATGCAATTCATGACTTATGAACTCATTTTCATAAAGAACATGCTCGATATATTCTTGGGAATCTGACTAAAAAAGACTCTGTTTACTAGTTTTTAAGAAAACTGGATGGCAAACCTATCCCCGACCCATAGAGGGCGTTTAAGCTGTTTTTGGACGTAAAACCAAGGGAAGATGTGAGCCACAATCACAATTTCTTGCTTTAGGAGATTTGCTAGCTGATTGGAGTACCCAAGACAAAGAAAAGTTTTTGAACGAAGTGAAGAGCTTTTATTGTGATGACCCTAACTTATTCAAATATTGTCCTGATCAAATATTTCAAAGATTCATTCCCGACAATGAGGTAAGTAGTGTCATTAAACTTTGTCATTCTGAAGCATGTGGAAGTTATTTCTCGTCAAAAAAGACTGCTGCAAAAATCTTTCAAAATGGATTTTATTGGCCCACCATGTTCAAGGACACACATGCATTCTGCAAAACTTGTGAAAATTGTCAAAAAATTGACACTGGTCAAAAAGTTTTGTTTTATGATTCTCAACTCTATGCATTCCCTAAAGAGCTAAGATTAAGATGGACCAATCCTTATGGGGCCTGTGATATTGAGAATTCAATGAATGACAATGATTTTAAGGAAAATGGACATCGTTTGAAAGCTTACTTTGATAATTTTCCTAGTGAAAATGAATCAGCTGGTTTGAATGATCTTGTAGATAAAGGTTGATTATTTTGTTTTTCTCACATTTTCTTTTTTTATGTTTCTTTTTGAGTGATTTTTGCTAGTTTCTCTCACCCCGGTCAAATGGCGGATAACGGTACTCCGTGACTTAAGTCGGTTCTTTCAGTTTCCCATAATTACTGATATTTGTGTATATATTTGTGCAATTCTTTGAATCTCTCTTCCAATTCTCATTTGATAATGGACACTAATCTTGAAAAATTGAAAAAGTATTTTCCCGCTCTGCCTCAGAATGCGATTACAAAAATTTACCGTGCTAGATGTGCAAGATTGAGATTGTTAATGAATCATGGAATTCCTGAAGATATTCGTTGGTTGATTGAAGCAAAGGTCCGATTATCAGGTGAGTCCTCTAACTTCTTCATTTCACACATGCCTGGAACAGGTAAAAGCACTTTTGCAAAGAAGCGTCGTGCAAAACGACTGGATGTCTGTCATCGATGTGCTAGATGGACTTGTAATACACAATGTCGTTCTTTAGGAATGGTATCTATAAACCGTGAAGATAAAATACAATTCATTAAGGATGGCCTGAGTAAGGAGTCTTTAGATAATCTTCTATTGACTCTTGAGACGCATCCTAGTGGAGATGTGCATCGTGCAATTCATGATTTATGGCCACTATTTCATAAAGAACATGATCGACTTAGTCTTGGGAATCTGACTAAAAAAGACCCTGTTTGCCAGTTTTTAAGAAAACTGGATGGGAAGCCTATCCCCGACCCATCGAGGGGGTTTAAGCCGTTCTTCGACGTAAAACCAGGGGAAGATGTGAGCCACAATCACAACTACCTGTACATACACATGCTTCATACACAAGTTGTTTGAAATAAATAAATAAAAAGAGAGAGATAGAGTGTGTGTGAGACTCCAACTAGCCTATACATAAGTGGTATAATTGCCTTCTTAATTTCTTTTCTATAAAACCCCCTCTTCCTACTTTTCATTTCTACTTAACCCATATATTCAAAAAATATAGAATTATATAGAAATGGCAAGTTCCTCAAGTCATCAAATAAGAAATATTTTTGTTTTCGGTGGATCTAGTCTTGGGAAAGAAAAGAAGTTTTTAGAATCAGCAAATCATCTTGGTTAGTGCTTGACCACTTTTTAAGATCGGCTTGTTTTAACTCGTAAGTGCGCGAGTGTACGATGTAGCAATTAACTCAGTAAGATCGAGGTCATATCCATAGAGAGCTACATTTGGAAATTAAGCTAGGTAACAAAAAAAAACTCAAGAGAAATTAAATTAACAATAACTTGGTTGAAAATAATTGATGGATTTGTTTTCAAAGATGAAAAAGTGTAAATAGATTTTAAATGACAAGAAAAAGTAAGTCTTGGTCCAAATCAATTTTAATGGTGATGTATTGGTGATTTCTTCAACATATATAAGATAACTCAACCTAATATCAACGATGGTGATATTAGATCTGAAGATATTACAATGAAGTTTAGAAAGATGAAGATTAATTATTGCTTAAGAATGAACAAGTACTTTTATATTAAGTAAGACATTGAATCAAGCAATTTCTATACCAAAACTAAAGTTTATGCATAAAAATTCAAGATTATAACATTACCTAAATGATTTCTAAAATTTCTTTGCAATAATAAAACATTCATGAAGAAAATGAGAAGATAAACATTAAGATTCATTCATATCCTAAAGAACTCACCTCAATCACCATCATCCTTGATTTGGATCCAAGAAAGAGATTAGCCAACCATGATTATATATAAGAACACTTCAATAAACATGAAATAACTTGAATCAAATTGAAATAATAAGTTTTATAAACTAAAGAACCGAAATCTATAAAGAAGAACACAACACAATTTCAGAAAAAATTCAGACACAAATCTAACTCTAACTTTGGACAGCAATTTGACTCTTGTAGAAGCCTTTTTTCGAGATGTATAGACGCATATTTATAGAAAATTCTATCACGTTTCCAAATCATTAAAGAACAGCTTATTTGGACACCTGAGTCAAAAGTTATGGGCAAAAAATCAAAAGGTGTTCTGAAAAATCAAATCAAGACAGCTTTGCAACCACTTTGGTGCACGTTTTTCTTCCTCATTTATGAGCTGTCTCTTTCTTCTTTTTAACCTAAAATAATGTAACAATATCCCTTCCAGCTTTCCATCCATGTGCTTGCCTTCTTGGATCAATGGATTACCCAAAATAAATCAATTGTTATTTGTTGTGTGGACATGTAAGATTATGGATTGTGTTTGAGCTGATTTAAAGGTTGATTTGGGGCTGAATTTAAGCATCAAATAAGTATACAAATGTATCTATTATTTGGGCTAAGATTGACATTGAAACCTTGAGTGTTTAATGGTTGAAGTTTGCGCACAACATAAGGCAAGTTTGGGCTTGAAATAGATCATATGATATTCTTTTCTAGAATTGGAATAAAATTGATTTTTGGGACAAATTTGGAGCACTTATTTGAACCAAGATTTGCTTCAATCTTCAACTAAATGTCTCTTTAATTCTTTGTTCTGAATTTCGACGTTAAATTTTCTGAATTAATTCATTTAAGCTCCAAAAACCTATCGAAACATTAAAAAAAACTTCATTACTAAAAAGCACATCAATTATTATAAAAAAACCAAATAAAAACAATAAATACATATGTAAAATAAGAGACTTAATGATACTTTTGATGCACAATAAGTTAGGTACTAGTTGAGAGAAAGATTTATTTAGTGTATAGGGGAAGTAGCCTTGGGTTAATGAAAGGTGTGTCAATAGCTGCATTTTTAGGAGGTAGTCAAGTTTTGGGGGTCGTCCTCAAAGCTTTAGCACAAATGGACATCATTGGAAAAAAAAATTGAAGAGGAACTACAAGTCTCCACAATGTCTGCTCAAATGAATGCAATGTTTAACCATGTTGATACCTTCATTGCCTTACCAGGTGGTCTAGGCACACTGGAAGAGATCTTTCATATCTCCTCTTGGGCCTAACTGCACATTCACCATAAACCCATAGGTTTCTATTAAATGTTAATGGTTATTATGATAAGTTATTGTTATTTCTTGATCATGCTATGGAACAAGAATTTCTAACATGTTTTGCATGACAAATCATAATCTCTGCTGCTACTGCTGAATAATTGATTAACCAACTACAATCTTTCATTCCTATAATTGATCCCTCTATGAGTCGCATAAATTGGTTAACTCAAGAAAGCCATAAAAAGTTTAGATTAGATTTGAGTCTTCATTTGTGAATCTTTGTGTCTTTTGCGTTTATTATTGTGTTTTGTTGTTTCTTATATTTGTTTAAGTGTGTTTCAGATTTGTCAGTGTTCGTTATTTCAGGTGATGTCTTCTATACTCTATCTTCCTACTTTAGGACATTGAAGATAATGTCTCATTTTAGTTAGGGGAGAGGGTAGTAGTTGATAAAAAAAAATTAACTAACTATGTTTTATATTTCATAAAGCACATGCAAAATTATCATTACTAAGATGGTAGAGTAAAGGAGCGCTTTTGTTAAAGTGACTCTTGAGACGCATCTTAGTAACCATTCTTAACAAGGTCTATTATAATACTTCTTGAAATATTCAAGTTTACAAACTCTCGCATTATTATCACTTAATTATGCTCATATTCTCATTTAACATGTATTCTTAAATCTTAATTCTCACACACCACTTTAACATATGATTGTGGGTTGCACATTGGATTATTACATTATTTATGTTCTTTTGTTAAAGGTAACAATTAAGGGAAAGGGATAGTATATAATTTGAAAAAAAACAAGAAAAAAGAGCAAAAATAAAATAAAAATAAAATGATTATAATAAAAATATAGATAAGTTTGGTATTATAGCCTCCCTAACCTAAGCAATTAAGTTTGAAGGGGTGTTTTAGCACCTAATACCCTAAAGTCAACTGACTTGGAAGCTATTACCCGAACACTTGTTATATGGGTTGAGGAGAAAAGCTTAAGGAAATCAAACATTGCACTATCTACATATCAATATCGATAACCCGAGTTACTAAGCTCATAGGGGTGCCTCAACACCTAATACCCTAAGACCAACTAGTCTGGGAGTCATTAGCTGAATGCTTGTTACATGGGTTAAAGATGCATGATGTTTTAAGTTATATGTATATATATTAAAAAATAAGAAAAAAAAGACAAAAATAATAATAATCCTAACCCAAGAAAGTTAACCTTAAACTTTAGAACAAAAATTTTGTTTTCTTCCAAGAAAAGCTCTATAACTATATGTTGATATATTGAGCACAAAAGAAAGGTTTATTAATATCTTGTTTAAGAGGTATTGAGCAAATATATAAATTTAATGA
Organism: Populus euphratica; assembly: GCF_000495115.2. Lineage (NCBI taxonomy): Eukaryota > Viridiplantae > Streptophyta > Magnoliopsida > Malpighiales > Salicaceae > Populus > Populus euphratica. The sequence goes on from NW_011501408.1 coordinate 41,182, forward strand.
GAGTTTTTTTATCTGGATAGATTAATGGAAGTTGAATGATGAATATCTTGCTTTGTGAAATATGCAAATTGTTTTTCTATTTTAACGCTTTGATTACTAGGGATTAGTAATAAGCTGGTTAAGGGGTGTGATTAGTATTTAAAAGTGTATTTTTATCAAGTTTTTATATCACCATTTTGCATATCAATTACTCCTTAACTAAAGCATGTTTTATAATAACATATCTAATAATATAAGATACCTTTAATTTATGGTAAATATTTATTTTAAATGCAAGCTTATCACATAAATAAAAGGATTGATTGACGAATTTAAAAACTGAAATTGAAAGGATAAAGAGATGGCCAAACTTGGAAAAGAGATATTGGTACAGTCCAAACCAAAACATTGTTTGGTAATTGGGTCATATCTGGAGCTGTAAATCTCGGATTTAGGTCCACTTTATTTGGACGGAAAGGTAAGATATAGGCCTACAACTTTTAAAAAGACCATTTTCAAGTCCAAATTGTAGTAACAACAAAGAAGTCCAAATCTATCCTACAGTCTGCACACTATTCAGTGTCTGACCCATATCTGGAGTTTTAGAAGTCCAAATGACCTCTATTTTTTTTTCTGGAAAGCTAAGACAATTTCCTACAATTTCATGTTTCGAGTGGTTTCAATTCTGATGTTATCAATGATGTTTTGGCTAGACAAAAGAAGATAAGGATTGTTACCGAGTCAAGAGTTGGCCACCCACTAATTAGTCATCGAATCAATAGTTCCCAAATTTGGCCTATAAAAGGAGGCATTTAGGCATCTTGGTCTCCAGATCAAGATCATGCTCTTGCTTTCTCTCTTTGTATTTTTTGCAATGTTTATGTTTTGCTTTCATTAATATCTTGTTTATGCCTTTCATTTCCATTCCTTTACTTAGTTAACTTTTATCTTATTTATGTTCTTATTTTGTTTATTTATTTTTCTTTCTTTCATTATGTTTAGTTAAATTTATTATGACAAGGTGAAAAGGTTACACTAACGGTGTAAGAATAAATATAGTGTAAACTCAACATGGACTTTAATGTTTGATACTAACATGTTTTATATTTGTTATCTTGTTCACTCTTTAATACTTTGCCTATTAAATGACTAATCTAGATTTATGTTGTGTAACACTTTCATAGCCCACACTGTATGGTATAACCGACACCTGAGCTATGAAGGGAACTTCATTTGTTGTTAACATAAGTTATAAGCATGAATGCCTGACAATATTTACAAGTATTAGCATTAATCAAATAACATAACTAATGTATTCATGTTAATAATTTATAATCTGATTGGAACCTCCTTTGTGTGTGGTTTCTGATTGAATAATAAGAGTTTATACTATATTTATTTGACATACCATTAGTGAATTCTCTAACCTTGACATTTGTTATTATTATTGTCTAATCCTTATGTTAATCTTCCATATCAAAGCTCTCATCAACTTCTTCTTCTTCTTCTTTATTACTACTACTACTTCTATTACTATTATTAATAGTACTATTATTATTGTTGTTGTTGTTGTTGTTGTTGTTGTTGTTGTTATTGCTACTATTATTGTTGTTGTTGTTACTATTGTTGTTGTTTATAATTATTGTTTATAATTTATACAATTAACCTCCCTGTGGTTCGACCCTAGTCTTGCCGGGTTATTTATTACTTTGACACTCCTGCACTTAGGAGAAGATATCAATATTTTGGTCATGTCACACATTGGATTATTACATTATTTATGTGCTTTTGTTAAAGGGAACAACTAATGGAAAGGGATAGTATGTAAATTGCAAAAACAAAAAAGACAAAAAAAATGATGATAATAAAAATGTAAATAAGTTTGGTTTCGTAGCCTCTCTAACCTAAGCAATTAAGCCTGAAGGGGTGTTTTAACACCTAATACCCTAAAGTCAACTGATTTGGAGCTATTGGCCCAACGCTTGTTACATGGGTCGAGGAGAAAAGCTTAAGAGAATCAAACATTGCACTATCTATGTATTAGTATGTGCAACCCAAGTTGTTCAGCTCGAAGGGGTGTCTTAACACCTAATACCCTAAGACCAACTGGTCTTGGAGTCATTAGCTGAAAGCTCATTACGTGTTAAAGATGCATTGTGTCTTGAAGTTATATGTATATTAATAAGAAAAAAAAGATAATAATCCCAACCCAAGGAAGTTAACCTTAAACATTAGAACAAAAAATTTATTATCTTTCAAGTAAAGCCCATTAACTATGTGTTGATTTATTGAGCACAAAAGAAAGGTTTATTAATATCTTGTTTAAGAGTTATTGAGCAGATATATAAATTTAATGAGAGTTTATTTATCTAGATAGATTAATGGATATTGAATGATGAATGTCTTATTTAGTGGAATTTGCAAATTGTTTTTATATTTTGACGCTTTGATTACTAGGGACTAGTACTAAGTTAGTTAGAGGTGTGATTAGTACTTAAAAGTGCATTTATATCAAGGTTTTATATCATCATTTTGCACTTGAAGTATCAATAACTCCTTAACTAAAGCATGTTTTATAATAATATATCTAATAATATAAGATACCTTTAATTTGTGGTAAATGTTTATCTTAAATGCAATCCTACTACATAAATGAAAGGATTGATTAATGAGTTTAAGTGCTAAAATTGAAAAGACAAAGAGATGGCTAAACTTAAAAAAGAGATGCTGATGCAATCCAAACTGGAACACTATTCGGTAATTGGGTCATATCTGGAGCTGTAGATCTTGAATTTAGGTCTACTTTATATGGATGAAAAGGTAAGACATAGGCCTACAACTTTTATGTGGAGGACTGATTTTAATAAGGCCATTTTGAAGTCCAAATTATAGCAATAATAAAGAAGTATGAATCTGTCCTACAGCCCCAACACGACCAAAGAATGGATGTCTTCTCTTAAGTATAGGAGTATCGAAGTAATAAACAACCTGGCAAGACCGAGGTCAAACCATAGGGAGG
>NW_011501428.1:0-7388 GCF_000495115.2 Populus euphratica
ATGATTCATTAACAATCTCAATCTTGCATATCTAGCATGGTAAATTTTTGTAATCGCATTCTGAGGTAGAGCGGGAAAATACTTTTTCAATTTTTCAAGATTAGTGTCCATTTTCAAATGAGAATTGGAAGAGAGATTCAAAGAATTGCACAAATATATACACAAATATCAGTTATTGTGGGAAACTAAAAGAACCGACTTAAGTCACGGAGTACCGTTGTCTGCCATTTGACCGGGGTGAGAGAAACTAGCAAAAAATCACTCAAAAAGAAACACAAAAACAATATAAGAAAAATAAAATAATCAACCTTTATCTACAAGATCATTCAAACCAGTTGATTCATTTTCACTAGGAAAATTATCAAATTAAGCTTTCAAACAATGTCCATTTTCCTTAAAAACATTGTCATTCATTGAATTCTCAATATCATAGGCCCCATAAGGATTGTTCCATCTTGATCTTAGCTTTCTAGGGAATGCATAGAGTTGAGAATTATAAAACAAAACTTTTTGACCAGTATCAACTTTTTGACAATTTTCACAAGTCTTGCAGAATGCATGTGTGTCCTTGAACATGGTGGGCCAATAAAATCCATTTTGAAAGATTTTTGTAGCTGTCTTTTTTGACGAGAAATAACTTCCACATGCTTCAGAATGAGAAAGTTTAATGACACTACTTACCTCATTGTCGGGAATGAATCTTTGAAATATTTGATCAAGACAATATTTGAATAAGTTAGGGTCATCACAATAAAAGTTCACTTCGTTCAGAAACTTTTCTTTGTCTTGGGTACTCCAATCAGCTGGCAAATCTCCTAAAGCAAGAAAATTGATATTTTTATCATACCAAGGCATTGGACTAAGAGAAAGTAAGGATTCGTTAGGAAAGTAATCATCGATTGATGTGATGTCAGATGTCGAATTTGTTGTCACTATTGACAAAAGATTCGCATCAACATTTTCGGTGCGTTTTTCATCCGTGATTTCTTCCTCAGAATAAATCATTTGCAAATCTTCAGATTCATCTAACTCATTTTTACTTAAAGTAGACTCAAGTTGATCATAAACTAATTCGTCAATATGATCTACTTCTTGTAAATCATTATCATCTCCAGGTTGCTTGCAAATGTTGAAAATATTCATCTCCAATGTCATGTTTCCAAATGATAGCTTCATAAGTCCATTCCTACAATTAATCAATGCGTTAGAGGTTGCAAGAAACGGACGTCCTAAAATAACAAGAAATGAATTACATGCTTCAACAGGTTCTGTGTCCAAGACAATAAAATCCACAGGATAAACGAATTTATCAACTTGTACTAACACATCTTCAATTATTCCTTTAGGCACTTTTATAGATCTATCGGCAAGTAAAAGAGTTATAGAAGTTGGTTTTAACTCACCTAGATTGAGACTCTAAAAAACTGAATATGGAAGTAAATTCACACTAGCACCAAGATCAAGTAACGCTCTTTCAATTTTATGCTCTCCAATAAAGCAAGAAATTGTAGGACAACCAGGGTCTTTATATTTTAAAGCATTATTGTTCTGAAGAATAGCACTTACTTGTTCGGCTAGAAAGGCTTTCTTTTTCACATTCAGTTTCCTCTTCATAGTGCATAGATCTTTCAAAAATTTAGCATAGGAAGGAACCTGTTTAATAGCATCCAGCAAAGGTATATTGATTCTTACCTGTTTGAAAATTTCAAAAATTTTAGAGTTGTGATTGACTTTCCTTTGTTTAGTCATGGCATGATGAAATGGAAGTGCTGGCGGTGAATTAGTCGTTTCTTTGCAATTTTCAGATTCAACCCCTTCCTTACCCTCAGAGATTGACTCATCATCTTTCTTATAAGGTTCAAGAAAGGGTTTTTCAATAACCTTACCACTGCGCAGAGTAGTGACTGATTTGACTTGATCCATATGTTGGCTTCCGGAACTACTTACATTTGCATTGTATTGCCCCTTAGGATTTTGTTGTGGTTGAGATGGAAACTTACCTTTCTCTTGGAAATTGAGAGCAGATGTTAATTTTGCAAGAGTATCTTTAAAATCTGTCATGTTTTGAGCAAGTTGAGTATTGATTGTCTCTTGCTTTTCAATGAATGCATGCAATATTTCCTCAAGATTTCTTCTAGGAGGTGGAGCATAAGGAGGTGCATATCCATGAGAACTCTTTGATTGAATTTGAGAGATTTAAACATATAAACCCTAAACATACGAGTGTTAGAGTGTATATCAATGAGAGGACCTATCACTTTGGCATGGCATAGATTTCATTTAAATCCCGATAATTGATTGAATTTTCAAGTTTGCATGTAAACAAATTCATAAAAATTTATTTATTTTATCCTTTTTATTATATTCTTATTTATAATGCTTGTACTCTTGGACATTGATGGGAGATTAAGAGATTGATCATGGTTATTTTCAATTTAATTTTATTTATCCTTTCTCGAGGACGAGAAAGAGTTAAGTATGGGGTATTTGATGTAACCATATTATTCAATAGTTTCACCCATATTTACCTAATGTTTTGTCAATGTTTTATATGTAAAATGCCTTGATATTCTTTGTTTTATGTTTTGAAGGCACTTTTGAATGAAAAATGCAAAAAGGAGTAAATTGGAGATAATTGGCAGATTTGACGTTCAGTCGATGTTTTGTGCAGAGCGTGAGTTCTAGAGATCGAAATGAAGTGATTCTAGTGGAATTAAAAAGCTAACATCCATACCTTTTTGTAAATGTAATGCAAGAAAAATAAAAAGAGAAAGATCATGGAAATCATATCCTTCAAAGTCAAATCTCGCATTCTGCCACTACTGACCTTTGTCTATTCAAAATTCAATATCTGGAGCTATAAAAGTCCAATTTATGCAAACTCAATTTTGTTGGATTTGTGACTCAAAGGTATGTAAACGCTCCAAATTTCATCCCAAAAGATGTCAGATGAGGGAGATATGATTTTTCAAAGATGACAACTGAATTCTGCCAGCAATCAGGTTTCATGGAGAAATGAGTCCAAATTACGTTTCGAAGCTTCTAAACCGTCATCCAAGTTTTTATATCAGCAATTTTGGCCAAAAAATATTTCATATGAGGGAGATATGATTTTTTAAAGATGACAACTAAATTCTGCCAGTAATCAGGTTTCGTGAAGAAATGAGTCCAAATTATGTTTCGAAGCTTCTAAACCATCATCCAAGTTTTTATATCAGCAATTTAGCTCCTCTAAGTCAGAGCTTGAAGATTTCATGCAAAGCTATTTCTCTTTTTTAGGGAAAATAGTTATTGAAGTACTTAAATGTCAATTGTCAACTTAAGGGAGGACTACTTTGTAAATTAGGAACTAGGGTTTCTTAGCATATAAAAAGAGAGAGAGAGGGGAGAGAAGGGGGGCAGCAGCTAGAAGTTAAGAAACACAAATTATCTCCTCTACAAACCCCAAAAAAATCATGCTCTCTACATTCTTTAAGAGTAGTTGTTCAATAGTTATGCAAGGCTAAGCTCTTTTCTTGGTTGCAAGGACACAACAAACCTTCAGATTTCAAAAAGCATGAGATTTATTCTTCCTTTTATTTTCATTTTATATTATGAATGAGTATGATTATTTTCCTATGCATATTTTCTATGATTGTTGTTAATAATTGCTAGAGCGGAACTCTAAGTTATTATTGTGAACAAATTTATTGCTAAGTTTGATATCAAAATTGGAGTTGTGATGTATGAACTTGTGAAGCAACTAAGCTTGATAATTGTGGCAGAACTACATTATTAAACTTAGGGAGAACACTCAAATATCTAATTCTTAGGGCTGCCATTGAATTAAATCATTAATGCGGACATTGTGATTGTTTGTTGGTTAGGATTAGTTATATGGCGAATCCGTTAATTAACCAACATTAAGAAAAGATAAAAATTATGAATATAAATTGTAGTTTTGTTTCAAGGATCGGTTTTAATTTCTGTTGGTGGATGTGTGCTTGCAACAAAGGTTTGTTTTCTTGATAAATTTTGATTTCAATTGATTTTTTTTGCTAATTTAATTTCTTCCATAGTTTAGATCATCACAAATCAAAACCCCTCAATTGCATAACGTATAGCATAAAAATCTGAACTAAATCGTCCTTATAGGATCGACCCCTCACTTGCTCTATACTATCTTGTTTGTTGTGTTTTAAGCTAGGGTAATTAATTTGTGCGACCACGACATCGCAACAATAGAATACGGAAAATTATGTTTTCTTGATTAATCAACTTATCTAGTTCTTAAAGCTGCCATTGAATTAAATTACTAGTGCAGATACTATGATTGTTTGATGATTAGGATTAGTTATATGATGGATATGTTAACTAACCAATGTTAAAAAGAGATAAGTATTCAGAATATAAATTGATGTTTCGTTTCCGTGATCAGTTCTGATTTCTGTAGGTAGATGTGTGCTTGTGACCAAGGTTTGTTCTCTTGATAATTTTTTAATTTTATTTAATTTCTCTTGATAGTTTTTTAATTTCTTTTGCTTTAGCCTAGATAGCATCCAAAACCCCCCCAGGTTGCATATCATCTAGCATAAAAATCTAACTTAAACCTTTCTCGTGGGATCGACCCCTTGCTTGCTCTATATTATTTTGTGTGTTGTGTTTTAAGCTAGGGTAATTAATTTGTGCGACCGCGACATCCCAACAATCATCAAGGTTTGAACTGAAAGCTTTATTAGCCCAATAAACTTTATGTTCAAGTTTCACAGGCAAGTGGCATGGTTTTCCGCAGACTAATCTATAATCTGATATACCTAATGATGTTTTATAAGCAGTTTGATAAGCCCAAAGTGCATCATTAAGTCTTAAAGACTAGTTTTTCCTATTAAGGTTCACTATTTTCTCCAAGATCTATTTGATCTCCCTATTTGCAAGCTCTACTTGTCCACTTGTCTGAGGGTGCTAAAGGGTGGCAACTTTGCATGTGATTTCATATTTCTTCATTAAAGACTCGAATGACTTGTTGCAGAGATGTGTTCCACCATTACTTATCATAGCTCGAGTGATTCCAAATCGACTCAAGATATTTTCTTTAAAAAAATTTATCATTATTTTGTGATCATTGTTTCGACTTGGAATTGCCTCTATCCATTTTGAAACATAATCTACTACGACTAATATGTATAAGAAACCAAATGATGGAGGAAATGGACCCATGAAATATGTACCCCAACAGTCAAATATCTCAATAACAAGAATAAGATTTAAAGGCATCATGTGATGTTTTGAAATAGATCCAAACTTTTGACAATTTTCACAAGTCTTGCAGCATGCATTTAAGTCCTTGAACATAGTGGGCTAGTAAAATTCACTTTGTAAGAATTTTGCAGTCCTCTTTTTTTACAAGAAATGATCCCCACATGCCATAGAGTGATAGAATTTAATGACATTACTTACATTATTGTCAGGAACGCATCTTTAAAATATTTGATTAGGATAATATTTGAATAAGTAAGGGTCATCCTAATAAAAGTTTTGCATGTCACTCAAAAACTTTCGTTTGTCTTGGTTATCCAAATGAGCTAGCAAAAATCCTAAAGTAAGAAAATTGATATTTTTAGCAAACCAAGGCATTGAACTAAGTGAAAGTAAAGATTCATAAGGAAAGTAATCATTGATCGGTATAATGTCGGATGTTGGATCTGTTGTTGATTTTGAAAAATGATCTTTGACAACATTTTCGATGCCTTTTTTCAACCTTGATTTCTTCCTGTTTGGCCATGTCATTAGGAAATGAAAGTGCTAGTCGGGAATTAGTCTTTTTTTTTTGCAATGTTCAAATTTAACCTCTTCCTTACCCTCAGAGATTGTCTCATCATCTGTCTCACAAGGTTCAAGAATTGGGTTTTTGAATAACCTTACCATTGCGAAAAGTGATGATTGATTTGACTTAATCCATGTGTTGATGATTAGTACTTAAAAGTGCATTTTTATCATGGTTTTATATCATCATTTTGCACTTGAAGTATCAATAACTCCTTAACTAAAATATGTTTTATAAGAATGTATCTAATAATATAAGATACCTATAATTTATGGTAAATATCTATTTTTAATGCAGGCCTATCACATAAATGAAAGGATTGATTGATGACTTGAAGAACTTAAATTGCAAGGATAAAGAGATGGCCAAACTTAGAAAAGAGATGTCGGTGCAATCCAAACCGGAACACTGTTCGGTAAATGGGTCATATCTGGAGCTATATATCTCAGATTTAGGTCAAATTTATATGGATGGAAAGGTAAGACATAGGCCTACAACTTTCATATGGAGCCCAAGATCTAAAAAGGCCATTATCAAGTCCAAATTGTAGCAACAACAAAGAAGCCCGAATCTGTCTTCCAGCCCGAGCACTGTTCGGTATTTTGGCCATATCTGGAGTTCTAGAAGTCCAAATGAGCTGAAGTTTTTACACAAGAAAGCTGAGACAATTGCCTACAACTTTCATGTTTGCAACTGGCTCCAATTTTGACGTTATCAATGACGTTTTGGGCAGACAAGAGAAGATAAAGATTGTCACCAAGTCAAAAGTTGGCCACCCACTTATCAATTAGTCATCAAATCAATAGTTCCCATTTTTGGCCTATAAAAGGAGGCATTTGCCATGCATTTAGGCATCTTGATTTCCAGATCAAGATCATGCTCTTCCTTTCTCTCTTTGTATTTTTTATGCTTTGTTTTCATTAATATTAAGTTTATGCCTTTCATTTCCTTTCCTTTACTTAGTTAACTTTTATGTTCTTATTTTGTTTATCTATTTTGCTTTCTTTCATTATGTCTAGCTAAGTTAATTATGTCAAGGTGAAAAGGTTACACTAATGGTGTAAGAATAAGTATAATGTAAACTTAATATGGACTTTAATGTTTGATACTAACATGTTTTATATTTGTTATCTTGTTCACTCTTTAATACTTTGCTTGTTAAATAACTAATCTTGATTTATGTTGTATAACACTTGGTACAACAAATGCTTGGCACTTTCATAGCCCATAATGTATGGTATAACCGACACCTGAGCTATGAAAGGAACTTGATTTATTGTTAACATAAGTTATAATCATGAATGCTTGACGAGATTTACAAGTATTAGCATTAATTGAATAAGATGACTAATGTAATCATGTTAACAATATATAATCTGATTGGAACCTCCTTTGTGTGTGGTTTCCAATTCAATAATAAGAGTTTATACTATACTTGTTTGATATACCATTAGTGGAACCTCTAACCTTGACATTTGTTATTATCATTGTTTAATCGTTACATTAATATTCCATCTCAAAGTTCTCATCTTCTTCTTCTTCTTCTCCTTCTTTTTCTTTATTATTATTATTATTATTATTATTA
>NW_011501428.1:8189-10171 GCF_000495115.2 Populus euphratica
CACACAAAAGAAATATATATATATATATATATATATATAGACAGAACTGATGACTCAGTTTCCGCTACCGATTTCTCTACATCTATATCGAAGCAGTTTTCTCTACTGATTTCTGCAAGAGGAGGAAGAACACTGTCAAACCTTCTTGAAACCTAGCTAGATTCAAAAGGTATGGGTCATAAAACTTCCTTCCTCTTCTTTTTAACATCCAAAACCGGAAATGAAGAAGAAAAGCCCTAAGAAAATTGACCTAAGACCTAAGCTAGCTGTGAAGAAAACATAAATTAACTAAGAGGACTAGGAAAACAGAAACAAAATGAGGCCAATTTCAGAACATCTAACAAAGAAAAATCAATAAAATAGAAACAACAAATCATAGTAGGGGGTCGGCTTTAACTATGGGGTTGGCTGGCATGCAATGTGTGTGTTCTGCTGGGATTGATTGAAGGATTATGTGCTGGAATGGATAGTTTCAATGTGTGTATTCTGCTGGAATGATTGAAAGATATAAGTTTTAATTGATGGTTTTCAATGTGTGTGTTCTGCAGTGAAATTTCAATTCGCTACCACAACTATATCAGCTGCAACGAATTAATATTCGCTGCTGAAATTGAGTCTTCTGTAGCGAATTCTAATTCACTGCTAAATTGGGTGTTCTGCAGCGAAATTTTGATTTGCTGCCAAAAATGTTTCGGCTGCAGTGAATTAGCATTCGTTGCTGAAACCGAGTCTTCTGCAGCGAATCAGCATTCACTGTAGAATTGTGTGTTCTACAACAAATTTTGTTTCGCTACCGAAACTGTATCCGTTGCAACAAATTAGTATTCGTTGTCGAAATTGAGTCTTCTGCAGCCAATTCTAATTTGCTGCTAAATTGGGTGTTCTGCAGTGAAATTTTAATTTGCTGCCAAAAATGTGTCGGCGACCGCGAATTAGCATTCGCTACCAAAACCGAGTCTTCTGCAGCGAATCAACATTCGCGGCAGAATTATGTGTTCTGCAGCAAATTTCGATTCGCTGTCAAAACTGTGTTGGCTGCAGTGAATTAGTATTCGCTGCCAAAATTGAGTATTTTGCAGCGAATTAGAATTCGTTGCCAAATTGTGTGTTTTGCAGTGAAATTTTGATTCGCTACCGAAGATGTGTCGATTGCAGGGAATCAGCATTCGCTGCAGAATTGTGTGTTTTGCAGCAAAATTTTGATTCGCTACCGAACTATATCGGCTGTAGTGAATTAGTATTCACTATCGAAATTGAGTCTTCTGCAGCGAATTAGAATTCGCCACCGAATTGTGTGTTCTGTAGCGAATTAGCATTCGATGCCGAAACTGTGTCGGCTACAGCAAATTAGTATTCGCTGCTGAAATTGAATCTTCTACAGCAAATTAGAATTCGCTGTCGAATTGTGTGTTCTGCAGCAAAATTATGAATTGCTGCCGAAACTGTGTCGGCTACAGCAAATTAGTATTCGCTGCTGAAATTGAATCTTCTACAGCAAATTAGAATTCGCTACTGAATTGTGTGTTCTATAGTGAAATTGTGATTCACTGTCGAAACTAAGTTGTCTGCAGCAAATTAACATTCGCTGTCGAGTTTCATGTTCTACAGCGAATTTGTGATTCACCATCGAAGTTGAGTTGGTTGTATTGAAATTATGATTCGTTGTCGAAACTGAGTTATCTCCTACGAGTTAGCATCTACTACCGAAATAGTGGCGCTAGCAGCGAAACAGTTGTCGCTGCCGAATTGGTAGCCTGTAGTGAAACAGTTCTTGCTGCTGAATTTGGTAGCCTACACCGATTTCTACAATAAGCCTCCTAGGCAGAAATGACTTAAATGCTAGTAAAAATTTCATGGTATGATGGTGTAAAATGTGGAACACTTGAATGTGAATATATGAACTTTTGAAATAAGTGTGGTGACAAATGTGATTCAAAAATACAAATTTACTGATTTGTGACCATTGTTCTCTTAGGTGGTGC
>NW_011501428.1:10754-12087 GCF_000495115.2 Populus euphratica
TATAACTTTTATTGAACTCTTTTGTTTAAATTTATGGTGACTATTAGTAGGATAGGAATGCAAATCATGTATATGGATGTATATTATAATATGAACTTCTAAGCATGCAAACATAATATTATGTGTTTATGTAAAATTCCCTTTTAAATGAAATGTTGAATGTTGTTGATGTATGGACTGCATTTTGATGATGTGAGGAAGTAGGTTCACAAATTACCAACTCGATGTGTGTCAAGTAAAAAAAAAAATTCTATTGTTTTGGGGCTTGAAAAGCCAGGTTGTTATTGTTGGTATCAGAGCCCCTGGTTTAGATCCTAGGGATCACTGATAATTGTGTTGTTGTGGTGAATTTCAGGATGTTACGCACCCGATAAGGGACACGAACTGAGCAGCCCTCCTTAGATAGGAGGGGCGGGAACCAAGGTGCCCAAGGTTGGCAAGACGAAGATCCCTTGGATGATACGACATCTCATGCTTTGATAATACCACCTAAAACCTTACAGGGGGAAGCTGCATTAGCGAGGGAAGGCGGGAGGCCTAACCAAATAGAGGGAGTACCCCCAGTTGCAGTAGCGCAGCAAGAAAGATCAGAAGCACAACCATTAACTATTCCAATTATGTGCCCCCACAATATGTAGACCCGGGACTCCTTGTACAAATAGTTAAAGTAGTGATGGAGGGCATGGCAGGTTCGATGACATAAACAACTCCCACCACACAAATTCCACAGGCAGCCCCTATGACAAGCATGACCAAGGATAACGTGGTGCCATTGGTAGGACTAGTCAAGAGTATGAGGGAAATGGGTTGTGAACTGTATACGGGGGAACATAATGCAAAGATAGCTAGAAGATGGATTAGGAAGGTAGAAAAGACCAAGATTCAAATAAGCATATCCGAGGGGTTGAGGGTAAACTGTGCAACCTAGTTACTGTCTAATAGGGCCATGACATGGTGAGAAACAGTTCAGCTAAGGCGTGCAACCGAGACACTAACTTGGAGTCATTTCAAGACAGAGTTTGAGAATCAGTTGTAGAAAATTATCTCATCTTTCTTGTGTAAAAAATTGAGATCATTTGGACCTCTAAAACTCCAGATAGGGGCCAAATATTGAATAGTGCTCGGGCTGGAGGATAGATTCGAACTTCTTTGTTGTTGCTACAATTTGGACTTGAAAGTTGTAGGCCTATGTCTTACCTTTCCATCCATATAAAGTAGACCTAAATCTGAGATCTACAGCTCCAGATATGACTGAATTACCAAATAGTGTCTCGGTTTGGACTGCATTGGCATCCCTTTTCTAAGTTTGGTCATCTCTTTATCCTTTCAATTT
>NW_011501428.1:12181-14536 GCF_000495115.2 Populus euphratica
AGTTAACTTCCCCCTCACTACTAGTCGATCCCTTAACACAAATACCACTGATGTATATCTTTTTTTCATGCCTGTATTCTTTAGTATAAAACACATATCCATTAAAAAAATACCCATTATAACACTTAACTTTTCTTCAGAGTACAGGCTTAGTGAAGACAATGACTTAGTAGCACTCTTTCCCATTTGATAAACTTTGTATGTAATGTACATTAATGAACAGTAAATGAGAATCTCGTAATGATATGCATCCAACAATTTTGAATGTGATAATGAGTTTGTGATAGTACTTACATGTGTTCTGAATCATGTGGCAAATTGTTCATCTTATAGTTGAAAGATCTGGGATTCAGTCAGTTGTGAGTTATTGGACAACAAATATTGTTAATGTTACCAGCAAGTGATAATAAGTGTATGATATTACGATACATAAACAATATATTATTAGCAAAGTTTAATTAATTTACACATATATATACTTACCAAATCAAAGGTCTCAGCTCATCATAGTTAAATGGAATATAATTATGTGCTTGTCTGAACTCTATTTTTGATAAATATCTTCCTCTTACGGTATTTTTAGGAGTAGGTCATCCAGGATTGGAGAATATTGACAAGTTCCCACTAGAAGGCACCTCATCGCCATCATCATGTCGTGGAACGTGATTGATCTTGTTCTCAGATGAGGTTTGAAATGGTACAAGTGTTGAGATCTCCTCAATAATATAGGCCTTATATATTGAAGCGTCAACATGAGCCTTGTTCTTAACCTTTTTATTGAGATTGAACAAGTACCTGCATTGAATTAATCAAATATTTTCAATTAAGAAAAAACAAAGAAAATACTTTTATATATGGCTTACATTGCAACTATAATATCTAACCATTCGAATGGGTACATCCATCTATACTGAACTAGTCCTCCAACTTTTGCCTCAAATAGTAGATGTATGGGGAGATGCTTCATTGAGTCAAAAAATAATAGAGGGAATATCATCTCAAGTTTGCATAGTGTATCGACAATATTCATTTCAAGCCTCTCAATGTGATCAACATTCTACTTGTTAGAATATATATCTTCAAAGAAATGATTGATATTAGTAAGTGCACCTATATTCCCTTTGGCAACAAATCATGAAAAGCTAATGGGATGAGTGTTTGCATAAACATGTGATAGTTATGACTCTTTATTCCATACAATCTGCATTCCTCCATAATAACCAGTCTTGATATGTTCGAGGCATGTCCATCGGAAAAATAAAGACTCTTAAGCTATTTGTAGACTAGTAATTATTTTTTCTCTAACACGAAGCTTGCTTTTGGTTTTGCGACTCGTGACTCATTAGAAACCAACTCTATATTTTTACAGTTACAGAATAAAACTATATTTAATCTCGCTTTGATGTTGTCCTTTTTCTTCCCCTTCACATCCATGATGGTGTTGAAAATGTTCTCAAACATGTTCTTTTCAATGTGCATGACGTTAAGGTTATGGTAGAGCATATTGGTCTTTCAATAAGGAAACTCCCAAAAAATACTTTGTTTTACCCAATTATAGTTTGATAGTTCACATCAAAGCCGCCTTCATAATAAAAATTTGTTTTCTTGATATATCATAAGTCAAAGCTCCTAAGGACCACAACGACACCAACTTATCAATCAACTGTTGAAGACAAATATTTATATTCCGGCATATATATATATATATATATTTGATGAGTTCACCATCATTGTCGAATTCTGAATCGACGGCAACGTAGTTTCACTGCCGATTATTGACTTAGCAATGTTTTGCTGTTGATTTCCTGAATCAGTGGCGACGTAGTTTTGTTGTCGATTATTGACTTGACAATGATGCAGTTTGACTACGATTTGTTGAATTAGCAGCTATGCAGTTTAAGCTGTCAATTTCTGAATTGGCAGCGACACAGTTTTTGCTGCCAATTTCCTGAATTGGTAATGATGCAGTTTTTAAATTGTCTTAAGGAGCTAAGAGGGAGGGGTAAAACTGGTTTTGGAGAGACCGAACACCCCGCCTCATAGAAGTGACCCTTTCTCTTTTTAAAGTTGTCTGTAGCAACTGCATGTCTAGCTACAAGTTGCTCTTCCCTTCTTCCTTCCTAACAGAAACCTAAACCAAACTAGTAAAGAGTGCCTTGTGAATGATTAGTACTTAAAAATGTATTTTTTATCAAGGTTTTATGTCATCATTTTGCACTTGAAGTATCAATAACTCCTTAACTAAAGCATGTTTTATAATAATATATCTAATAATATAAGATACCTATAATTTGTGGTAAATGTCTATTTTTAATGCAGGCCTATCACATAAATGAAAAAATTGATTGATGACTT
>NW_011501428.1:15925-30741 GCF_000495115.2 Populus euphratica
TTATTTTGTTTTCTTCCTTCTTTTTTTGTTTTCTTCTTTTTTTTATTTTATTCCTGCACGTGCATGAGAGTGTGGTCACGTACATCAAGTGGTAGACTTTGTAGGGTATCCTCATCATTTTCAGAAAATATGGCCGAAGAAGATAATCAATCACTTCATAATGAGAATAATGAGAATAACCGCGCTAGAACACTTAGAGACCACATGAATCCCACAAAAACAAGTGCACCATCATGCATAGTTTTTCCTCCCGATGCATCTCATTTTAATTTTAAGCCAGGCATTATTCAACCTTTACCTTCTTTTCATGGCTTAGAATTGGAAAATCCATACTTGCATTTAAGGGAATTTGAGGAGGTCCGCAACACATATAATAAATTAAATTGTAGCATGAACACCATCAGATTAAAGCTTTTTTCTTTCATTAAAAGATATAGCTAATACATGGCTACAAAATTTGAGACTAGGATCCATTCGTGCTTGGGATGAAATGCAACAATAGTTTTTAAAGAAGTTTTTCCCATCTCATCGAACAAACTCTTTCAAAAGACAAATCATCACTTTCACTCAAAAACAAGGAGAAACATTTTACCAATGTTGGGATAGGTATCAAGACTTGCTTAATACTTGCCCTCATCATGGTTTTGAAACATGGAGATTGGTTTTACATTTTTATGAAGGGCTAACACCTAGAGATAGGCAAATGGTTGAATCGATGTGCAATGGAACCTTTGAAGATAAAGACCCTGATGAAGCAATGGAGTACTTAGACTTGTTAGCTGAGAATGCTCAAAATTAGGACACTACGGGTAGTTATGAGGCACCAAGTAAAACTCAACCTCATATATCTAGTGGAGGTATCTACAACCTTAGGGAAGATCATGACCTCCAAGCCATGTTTGCATCTTTAGCTAGAAAAGTCGAGGCACTAGAATTGAATAAGAGTGGTCAATTAAAATCTGTTGAAAACATTGTGTGTCAAATATATGAAATAAATGAACACTCAACTAATAAGTGTCCAACCTTGCCTTCTTTTTTTGGAATGTCTCCATGAACAACCCATGCTTTAAACAGTTTTTAAAGGGCCAACCACAACCCATACTCACAAACATATAATCCTGGTTGGAGAAATCACCCAAATTTTAGTTGGAAGAGTGAGAACAACAATGCACAAACTTCACAACCACCATTTCAAGCACACCACAATTTCCAAAATTCTCATGGATATGCACCTCCTTATGCTCCACCTCCTAGAAGAAATCTTGAGGAAACATTGCATGCATTCATTGAAAAGCAAGAGACAATCAATACTCAACTTGCTCAAAACATGATAGATTTTAAAGATACTCTTGCAAAATTAACATCTGCTCTCAGTTTTCAAGAGAAAGGTAAGTTCCCATCTCAACAACAATAAAATCTCAAGGGGCAATACAATGCAAATGCAAGTAGTTCTGGAAGCCAACACATGGATCAAGTCAAATCAGTCACTACTCTTTGCAGTGGTAAGGTTATTGAAAAACCCTCTCTTGAACCTTATAAGAGAGATGATGAGTCAAACTCTAAGGGTAAGGAAGGGGTTGAATCTAAAAATTGCAAAGAAAAGACTGATTCTCCGCCAACACTTCCATTTCCTCAAGCCATGACCAAACAAAGGAAAGTCAATCACAACTCTGAAATCTTTGAAACTTTCAAACAGGTAAGAATCAATATACCTTTGCTGGATGCTGTTAAACATGTTCCTTCCTATGCTAAATTTTTGAAAGATCTATGCACTGTGAAGAGGAAACTGAATGTGAAAAGAAAGCCTTTTTAGCCGAACAAGTAAGTGCTATTATTCAAAACAATAATGCTTTGAAATATAAAGACCCTGGTTTTCTTACAATTTCTTATTTTATTGGAGAGCATAAAATTGAAAGAGCCTTACTTGATCTTAGAGCCAATGTGAATTTACTTCCATATTTAGTTTTTCAAAGTCTCAATCTAGGTGAGTTAAAACCAACTTCTATAACTCTTTTACTTGCCGATACATCTGTAAAAGTGCCTAGAGGAATAATTGAAGATGTGTTAGTACAAGTCGATAAATTCATTTATCCTGTGGATTTTGTTGTCTTGGACACACAACTTGTTGAAGTATGTAATTCATTTCCTGTTATTTTAGGATGTCCATTTCTTGCAACTTCTAATGCATTGATTAATTGTAGGAATGGACTAATGAAGCTATCATTTGGAAACATGACATTGGAGATGAATATTTTCAACATTTGCAAGCAACCTAGAGATGATAATGATTTACAGGGAGATGATAATGACAAGCAACCTGGAGATGATAATGATTTACAAGAAGTAGATCTTACAAGAAGTAGATCATATTGATGAATTAGTTTATGATCAACTTGAATCTACTTTACGTAAAAATGAGTTGCATGAATCTGAAGATTTGCAAATGATTTATTCTGAGGAAGAAATCATAGATGAAAAAACCACTGAAAATGTTGATGTGAATCTTTTGTCAATAATGATAACAAATTCGACATCTGATATCACATCAATCGATGATTACTTTCCTAACGAATCCTTACTTTCTCTTAGTCTAATGCCTTGGTACGATAAAAATATCAATTTTCTTGCTTTAGGAGATTTGCTAGTTGATTGGAGTACCCAAGATAAAGAAAAGTTTTTGAATGAAGTGAAGAACTTTTATTGTGATGACCCTAACTTATTCAAATATTGTCCTAATCAAATATTTCAAAGATTCATTCCCGACAATAAGGTAAGTAGTGTCATTAAACTTTGTCATTCTGAAGCACGTGGAAGTTATTTCTCGCAAAAAAAAAAAACAGCTACAAAAATCTTTCAAAATGGATTTTATTGGCCTACCATATTTAAGGACACTGATTAGTACTTAAAAGTGCATTTTTATCATGGTTTTATATCATCATTTTGCATTTGAAGTATCAATAACTCCTTAACCAAAGCTTGTTTTATAATAATATATCTAATAATATAAGATACCTTTAATTTGTGGTAAATGTTCATTTTAAATGCAGGCCTATTACATAAATGAAAGGATTGATTGATGACTTTAAGAACTTAAATTGCAAGGATAAAGAGATGGTCAAACTTAGAAAAGAGATGTCGGTGCAATCCAAACCGGAACACTGTTCGGTAATTGGGTCATATCTAGAGCTATATATCTCAGATTTAGGTCCAATTTATATGGATGGAAAGGTAAGACATAGGCCTACAACTTTCATATGGAGCCCAAGATCTAAAAAGGCCATTATCAAGTTCAAATTGTAGCAACAACAAAGAAGCCCGAATCTGTCTTCCAGCCCGAGCACTGTTCGGTATTTTGGCTATATCTGGAGTTCTAGAAGTCCAAATGAGCTCAAGGTTTTACACAAGAAAGCTGAGATAATTGCCTACAACTTTCATGTTTGCACCTGGCTCCAATTTTGACGTTATCAATGACGTTTTGGGCAGACAAGAGAAGATAAGGATTGTCACCAAGTCAAAAGTTGGCCACCCACTTATCAATTAGTCATCAAATCAATAGTTTCCAATTTTGGCCTATAAAAGGAGGCATTTTCCATGCATTTAGGCATCTTGGTTTCCAGATCAAGATCATGCTCTTCCTTTCTCTCTTTGTATTTTTTGTAATGTTTATGCTTTGCTTTCATTAATATTAAGTTTATGCTTTTCATTTCCTTTCCTTTACTTAGTTAACTTTTATGTTCTTATTTTGTTTATCTATTTTGCTTTCTTTCATTATGTCTACCTAACTTAGTTATGTCAAGGTGAAAAGGTTACACTAATGGTGTGAGAATAAGTATAATGTAAACTTAATATGGACTTTAATGTTTGATACTAACATGTTTTATATTTGTTATCTTGTTCACTCTTTAATAATTTGCTTGTTAAATGATTAATCTTGATTTATGTTGTATAACACTTGGTACAACAAATGCTTGGCACTTTCATAGCCCATAATGTATGGTATAACCGACACCTGAGCTATGAAAGGAACTTGATTTGTTGTTAACATAAGTTATAATCATGAATGCTTGACGAGATTTACAAGTATTAGCATTAATTGAATAAGATGACTAATGTAACCATGTTAACAATATATAATCTGATTGGAACCTCCTTTGTGTGTGGTTTCCAATTCAATAATAAGAGTTTATACTATATTTGTTTGATATACCATTAGTGGAACCTCTAACCTTGACATTTGTTATTATCATTGTTTAATTGTTACATTAATATTTCATCTCAAAGTTCTCATCATCATCATCATCTTCTTCTTCTCTTTCTTTATTATTATTATTATTATTATTATTAGTACTACTACTACTACTACTACTACTACTACTACTATTATTACTACTACTATTATTATTATTATTATTATTATTATTATTATTATTATTATTATTGTTATTGTTGTTTATAATTGTTATTTATTATTTGTACAATTAACCTCCCTGTGGTTCGACCCCGGTCTTGCCGGGTTATTTATTACTTCGACACTCCTGCACTTGGGAGAAGACATCAACCTTTTAGTCGTGTCAGACACGCATGCATTCTGCTAAACTTGTGAAAATTGTCAAAAAGTTGATACTGGTCAAAAAGTTTTGTTTTGTAATTCTCAACTCTATGCATTCCCTACAGAGCTAAGATCAAGATGGAGCAATCCTTATGGGGCCTGTAATATTGAGAATTCAATGAATGACAATGTTTATAAGAAAAATGGACATCGTTTGAAAGCTTACTTTGATAATTTTCCTAGTGAAAATGAATCAACTGGTGTGAATGATCTTGTAGATAAAGGTTGATTATTTTGTTTTTCTTACATTGTTTTTGTGTTTCTTTTCAAGTGATTTTTGCTAGTTTCTCTCACCCCGGTCAAATGGTGGACAACAGTACTCTGTGACTTAAGTCGGTTCTTTCAGTTTCCCATAATATCTGATATCTATGTATATATTTGTGCAATTCTTTGAATCTCACTTCCAATTCTCATTTGAAAATGGACACTAATCTTGAAAAATTGAAAAAGTATTTTCCCGTTCTGCTTCAGAATGCGATTACAAAAATTTACCGTTCTAGATGTGCAAGATTGAGATTGTTAATGAATCATGGAATTCCTGAAGATATTCGCTAGTTGATTGAAACAAAGGTCCGATTATCAAGTGAGTCCTCCAACTCACTTTTGTAAAGAAATGTTGACACGACTAAAAGACTGATGTCTTCTTCCAAGTGCAGGAGTGTCGAAGTAATAAATAACCCGGCAAGACTGGGGTCGAACCATAGGGAGTTTAATTGTACAAATTATAAACAACAATTATAAACAACAATAATAGCAATAACAACAACAACTATAATAACAATAATAATAGTAGTAGTAGTAGTAGTAGTAGTAGTAGTAGTAGTAATATTAAAGAAAGAGAAGAAGAAGATGATGATAAGAACTTGGAGATATAATATTAATGTAAGGATTAAACAATGATAATAACAAATGTCAAGGTTAGAGGATCCACTAATGGTATGTCAAACAAGTATAGTATAAACTCTTATTATTCAATTGGAAACCACACATAAAGGAGGTTCCAACCAAATTATAGATTGTTAACATGATTACATTAGTCATCTTATTCGATTAATGCTAATACTTGTAAATCTTGTCAAGCATTCATGATTATAACTTATGTTAACAACAAATCAAGTTCCTTTCATAGCTCAGGTGTCGGTTATACCATACATTATGGGCTATGAAAGTGCCAAGCATTTGTTGTACCAAGTGTTATACAACATAAATCAAGATTAGTCATTTAACAAGCAAAGTATTAAAGAGTGAACAAGATAACAAATATAAAACATGTTAGTATCAAACATTAAAGTTAATATTAAGTTTACACTATACTTATTCTTACACCATTAGTGTAACCTTTTCACCTTGACATAATAAACTTAGCTAAACATAATAAAAGAAAGAAAAATAAATAAACAAAATAAGAACATAAATAAGATAAGAGTTAACTAAGTAAATGAAAGGAAATGTAAGGCATAAACTTGATATTAATGAAAGGAAAGCATAAACATTACAAAAAATACAGAGAGAGAAGAAAGAGCATGATCTTGATCTGGAAACCAAGATGCCTAAATGCATGGCAAATGCCTCCTTTTATAGGCCAAAATTAGGAATTATTGATTTGATGACTTATTGATGAGTGGGTGGCCAACTCTTGACTTGGTGACAATCCTTCTCTTCTTTTGTCTACCCAAAACGTCATTGATAACGTCAAAATTGGAACCACTTGCAAACATAAAAGTTGTAGCCAATTGTCTCAGCTATCTTATGTAAGAAATTCAGCTCATTTGGACTTCTAGAACTCCAGATATGGGCCAAACACTGAACAGTGCTCGGGCTGGAAAACAGATTCGGACTTCTTTGTTGTTGCTCCAATTTGGACTTGAAAATGGCCTTTTCAGATCTTAGGCGCAATATGAAAGTTGTAGGCCTATGTCTTACCTTTCCATCCATATAAAGTGGACCTAAATCTAAGATCTATAGCTCCAGATATGACCTAATAGACTGCACCGACATCTCTTTTTGGAATTTAGCCATCTCTTTGTCCTTTCAATTTCAATTCTTAAATTCATCAATCAATCCTTTCATTTATGTGATAGACCTGCATTAAAAATAAACATTTACCATAAATTATAGGTATCTTATATTATTAGATACATTATTATAAAACATGTTTTAGTTAAGGAGTTATTGATACTTCAAGTGCAAAATGATGATATAAAACATTGATAAAAATGTACTTTTAAGTACTAATCACACCCCCCAACCAGCTTATTACTAGTCTCTAGTAATCAAAGCGTTAAAATAGAAAAATAATTTGCAAATTCCACAAAGCAAGGTTCATCATTTAACTTTCATTAATCTATCCAAATAAACAAACTCTCATTAAATTTATATATCTGCTCAATACTTCTTAACAAGATATTAATAAACCTTTCTTTTACGCTCAATATATCAACACATAATTATGGGTCTTTTCTTGGAAGAAAACAAAATTCTTGTTCTAATGTTTAAGGTTAACTTCCTTGGGTTGGGATTATTATTTTTGTCTTTTCTTTTTCTTTTTTTCATTTTTCTTTATTTTTTATATATATACATATAACTTAAAACACCATGCATCTTTAACCTATGTAACAAGTTGTCGGCTAATGACTCCCAGACTAGTTGGTCTTAGGGCATTAGGTGTTGAGACACCCCTACGAGCTTAGTAACTCGGGTCGCCGATACTGATACGTAGATAATGTAATCTTTGATTCCCTTAAACTTTTCTCCTCAACCCATGTAACAAGCGTTGAGCCAATAACTCCCAAGTTAGTTGACTTTAGGGTATTAGGTGTTAAAACACCCCTTCGGGCTTAATTGCTTAGGTTAGGGAGGCTACGAAACCAAACTTATCTACATTTTTATTATCATAATTTTTTTTCTTTTTTTATTCTTTTTTTCTTTTTGTTTTTTTTTGCTGTTTTTTTTTTAAAAAATTATGTACTATCTTTTTCCCTTAGTTGTTACCTTTAATAAAAGAACATAAATAATGTAATAATCCAATGTGCAACCCACAATCATATATTAAAGTGTGTGTGTGAAAATTAAGGTTTAAGAATACATGTTAAATCAGTATATGAGCAGAATTAAGTGATAATAATGCGAGAGTTTGTAAACCTGAATATTTCATGAAGTATTATAATAGACCTTGTTAAGAATGGTTAATAAGATGCATCTCAAGAGTCAAAAAAGCTCCTTTACTCTGCCATCCTAGTAACAACAATTTTGCACATGCTTTATGAAATGGAAAACAATTTTTTTTTAATCAACTACTACCCTCTCCCCCCAACCAAAACGAGACATTGTCCTCAATGTTCTAAGGTAGAAAGATAGAGTATAGAAGATATCACCTGAAATAACAAACACTAACAAACCTGAAACACACTGAAATAAAAATAAGAAATAACAAAACACAATAATAAAATAAAAAGACACAAAAATTACAAATGAAGACTCAAATCTAATCTAAGCTTTTTACGGCTTTCCTTACATGACCAATTTAAGCGACTCATAGAGGGATCAATTATAGGAATGAAAGATTGTAGTTGGTCAATCAATTGTTCAGCAGTAGCAGCAGAGATTATGATTTGTCATGTAGAAGATGTTAGAAATTCCTGTTCCACAGCATGATCAAGAAAAGAGAACAACTTATCATAATAACCATTAACATTTAACAAACCTATAGGTTTATGGTGAATGTACAGTTGGGCCCAAGAGGAAATATGAAAGATCTCTTCCAATGTGCCCAGACCACCGGGTAAGGCAATAAAGGCATCAGCATGGTTAAACATTGCATTCATTCGAGCTGACATTGTGGAAACCTGAAGTTCCTCTCCAATTGTTTTTCCAATGATATCCCCTTGTGCCAAAGCTTCGGGGACAACCCCCAAAACATGACTACCTCCAAATAAGCTAAATTTTTTATGGAAGTTTGTTTATCTGGATAGATTAATGGAAGTTGAATGATGAATATCTTGCTTTATGGAATTTGCAAATTGTTGAGCTATGGAAGGAACTTGATTTGTTGTTAACATAAGTTATAATCATGAATGCTTGACGAGATTTACAAGTATTAGCATTAATCAAATAAGATGACTAATGTAATCATGTTAACAATCTATAATCTAATTGGAACCTCCTTTGTGTGTGGTTTCCAATTGAATAATAAGAGTATATACTATACTTGTTTGACATACCATTAGTGGATCCTCTAACCTTAACATTAGTTCTTATTATTGTTTAATCCTTACGTTAATCTTCCATCTCAAAATTCTCATCAACTTCTTCTTTTTCTTCTTCTTCTATTACTACTACTACTACTACTACTACTACTACTACTACTACTACGACTACTACTACTATTATTAGTATTATTAGTACTACTACTACTACTACTACTATTATTATTATTGTAATTATTGTTATTGTTGTTATTACTATTATTATTATTGTTGTTGTTGTTGTTGTTGTTACTATTGTCGTTTATAATTTGTACAATTAACTGACACGGCTAAAAGATTGATGTCTTCTCCCAAGTGTAGGAGTGTCGAAGTAATAAATAACCCGGCAAGACCAGGGTCGAACCATAGGGAGGTTAATTGTACAAATTATAAACAACAATAATAGCAATAATAACAATAATAACAATAACAACAACAACAACAATAACAACAACAACAACAACAACAACAACAACAATAATTATAATAATAATAGTAATAGTAGTAGTAGTACTAATAATAATAATAATAATAAAGAAAGAGAAGAAGAAGAAAAAGATGAGAACTTGAGATAGAATATTAGTGTAAAGATTAAACAATGATAATAATATAATTATATACTATCCCTTTTCCTTAGGTGTTACCTTTAACAAAAGAATATAAATAATGTAATAATCCAATATGCAACCCACAATCATATGTTAAAGTGTGTAAATTAAGGTTTAAGAATACATGTTAAATAAGTATATGAGCAGAATTAAGTGATAACAATGCAAGAGTTTGTAAATCTGAATATTTCAGGAAGTATGACACAATCAAAGAGTTGATGTCTTATCCCAAGTGCAGGAGTGTCAAAGTAAAATAACCCGGCAAGACCGGGGTCGAACCACAGGGAGGTGAATTATATAAATTACAAATAAAGAAAAAGATTTGAAGAGAATAATAATAGAAAAGGAGTTGAACAAAGTTTTGGGATGTGATATTGATGTAAGGATTAAGCAATAACAAAACATATGTCAAGGTTATAGGATTCACTAATGGTATTTCAAATAAATATAATATAAACTCTTTTTATTACTCAACTAGAAACCACACATAAAAGAGGTTCTAATCGGATGATTTCTCGTTATTAGCTCATTATAAATTACTAACATGATCATATTAATTATCTTATCTAAGTAATACCATACTTATAAATATCATCAAGCATTCATGTTGCTAGTTTATGTTAACAACAAATCAAGTTCCTATCATAATAATGATGTCGGCCGAAAACTATAAAGGATCAAGCATTTGATGTACCAAATATTATACAACACAAATCTAAATTAACCATTTAATAAGCAAGGTATTAAGAATTAGTAAGATAAAAAGATAAAACATGTTAATAACAATCTTTCTTGGATATAAACATTTAAAGCTCATATTGAGTTTATATTATACCTATTCTAACACCATTAGAGAAACCTTTTCACCTTGACATAATTAACTTAGCTAAACATTAAGAAGGAGAAAAACATAAATAAGCACTTTTACAGATCAATATAAGAACATAAACATAATATAAGCTAACTAAGAATAAGAAAGGAAATGAAAGAGCATAAACAAGAGATTACTATAGCATGAAAGAAAACTTGAACATTACAAAGATGTAGAGAGAAAGCAAGAAGATAACTTTGATCTGAAAATTAATATGACTAAATACATATGAAAATTAATGTGTCTAAATACATGGACAATGCCTCCTTTTATAGGCTAAGTTTTAGAACTATTGATTGATTGAAGAATTGGTGGGCATCCATTGATTTGGTGGCTGGTTTTTGACATTAATGGCGACTGGTTTTTTGATATTGTGGGCTGATTTTTGATATTGTTGGCTGGCCAAAACGTCATTGCTCACATTAGAATTATAGCCAACTGAATTGTGAAAGTTGTGGGCAATTGTCTCAGCTTTCCAAAAAAAAAACCAGACCTCATTTGGACTTCTAGAACTCAAGATATGAGCCAAAAACCGAATAGTGTTTGAGCTGCAGGATAGCTTCTGACGTCTTCGTTGTTGCTAAGATTTGAGCTTGAAAACGGCAGAACTGAGTCTTTGAGTCCATATGAAAGTTGTAGGTCTATGTTTTACCTTTCCATCGATATAAAATGGACCTAAATCTGATATCTACAGCTCCAGATATGATCAAATTACCGAACGGTGTTCGAGTTTGGAATGCACCAGCAACACTTTGCTAAGTTTGGCCTTCTTTTTATCCTTTCAATTTCAATCCTTAAACTCATCAATCAATCTTTTTATTTATATGATAGACCTGTATTTAGGATGAACATTTACCATGAATTAAAGGTATATTATATTTTTAGACTTGCTAATATAAAACATGCTTTTGTTAGGGAATTTAATGATACTTTAGGTGCAATATGATGACATAAATCCTTAATGAGAATGCACTTTTAAGTACTAATCACACCCCCCAACCAGCTTATTACTAGTCCCTAGTAATCAAAGCATTAAAATAGAAAAATAATTTGCAAATACCACAAAGGAAGGCATTCATCATTTAACTTCTATTAATCTATCCAGATAAACAAACTCTCATTAAATTTATATATCTGCTTAATACCTCTTAAACAAGATATTAGTAAACCTTCTTTTGGTGCTCAATAAATCAAAACATAGCTATGGAGCTTTTCATCGAAGAAAACAAAATTTTTGTTCTAATGTTTAAGGTTAACTTCTTTGGGTTGAGATTGTTATCTTTTTTTTCTTTTTTTCTTTTTTTGAAAGCAAGAATTTATAGCACAATGTATCCTGAACCCATGTAACGAGCTTTCGACTAATGACTCCCAGACTAGTTGGTCTTAGGGCATCAAGTGTTGAGACACCCCTACGAGCTTAGTAACTCGGGTTGCAAATACTGATATGTAGATAGTGCAGTGTTTGATTCCCTTAAGCTTTCTCCTCAACCCATGTAACAAGCACTGGGCCAATAACTCCCAAGTCAATTGACTTTAGGGTACTAGGTGTTCAAACACCCCTTCGGGCTTATTTGCTTAAGTCAAGGAGGCTACGAAACCAAACTTATCTACTTCGTTTTTTTTTTTGTTATTATTTTTTTTTTGTTTTTTTTTTGTTTTTTTTTTTGCATTTTTTTTACTATCCCTTTCCCTTAGTTGTTACCTTTAACAAAAGAACACAAATAATGTAATAATCCAATGTGCAACCCACAATCATATGTTCAAGTGTGTGTGTGAAAATGAAGGTTTAACAATACTTGTTAGATGAGCATATAAACAGAATCTATAGATAACAATCCAAGAGTTTGTAAATCTGAATATTTCAAGAAGTATTATAATAGACCTTGTTAAGAATGTTTACTGATTGTGCATCAAAAGTGTCATTAAGTCTCTTATTTTACATATGTATTTATTGTTTTTATTTGGTTGTTTTTATAATAATTGATGTGTTTTTTAGTAATGAAGTTTGTTTTAATGTTTTGATAGGTTTTTGGAGCTTAAATGAATTAATTCAGAAAATTCAACGTCGGAATTCAGAACAAAGAATTGAAGAGACATTTAGTTGAAGATTGAAGCAAATCTTGGTTCAAATAAGTGCTCCAAATTTGTCCCAAAAATCAATTCTATTCCAATTCTAGAAAAGAATATCATATGATTTATTTCAAGCCCAAACTTGCCTTATGTTGTGTGCAAACTTCAACCATTAAACACTCAAGGTTTCAATGTCAATCTTAGCCCAAATAATAAGTACATTTGTATACTTATTTGATGCTCAAATTCAGCCCAAAATCAGCCCAAAATCAGCCCTAAATCAACCCCAAATCAACCTTCAAACTAACCCAAACACAATCCATGATCTTACATGTCCACACAACAAATAACAATTGATTTATTTTGGGTAATCCATTGATCCAAGAAGGCAAGCACATGGATGGAAAGTTGGAGGGGATATTTTAACATTATTTTGGGTAAAAAAGAAGAAGGAGACACCTCATAAATGAGGAAGAAAAACGTGCACCAAAGTAGTTGTAAAGCTGTCTTGATTTGATTTTTCAGAACACCTTTCGGTGTTTTGCCCATAACTTTTGACTCAGGTGTCCAAATGAGCTGTTCTTTAATGATCTGGAAAGGTGACAGAATTGCCTATAAATATGTCTCTAATAGACTTCTCCAAAAAAAAGCTTCTAAGAGGGTCGAATTGCTGTCCAAAGTTAGAGTCAGATTTGTATCCGAATTTTTTCTGAAATTGTATTGTGTTCTTCTTTATAGATTTCGGTTCTTTAGTTTGTAAAACTTATTTTTTCAGTTGGATTCAAGTTCTTTCATGTTTATTGAAGTGTTCTTATATATAATCATGGTTGGCTAAACTCTTTCTTGGATCCAAATCAAGGATAATGGTGATTGAGGTGAGTTCTTTAGGATATGAATGAATCTTAATGTTTATCTTCTTATTTTCTTCATGAATGATTTATTATTGTAAAGAAATTTTAGAAATCATTTAGGTAATGTTATAATCTTGAATTTTTATGCACAAACTTTAGTTTTGGTATAGAGATTGCTTGATTCAATGTCTTACTTAATATGAAAGTACTTGTTCATTCTTAAGCAATAATCAATCTTCATCTTTCTAATCTTCATTGTAATATCTTCCGATTTTTAAACTTCATTGTAATATCTTCCAATCTAATATCACCATCGTTGATATTAGGTTGAGTTATCTTATATATCTTGAAGGAATCACCAATACATCACCATTAAAATTGATTTGGACCAAGATTTACTTTTTCTTATCATTTAAAATCTATTTACACGTTTTCAACCAATACATCACCATTAAAATTGATTTGGACCAAGACTTACTTTTCTTGTCATTTAAAATCTATTTACATTTTTTTTTATCTTTGAAAACAAATCCATCAATTATTTTCAACCAAGTTATTGTTAATTTAATTTCTCTTGATTTTTTTTTTATTACTTAGCTTAATTTCCAGATCTAGCTCTCTATGGATATGACCTCGATCTTATCGAGTTAATTGCTACATGCTCTCTGTGGATATGACCTCGATCTTACCGAGTTAATTGCTACATCGCACACTCGTGCACTTGCGAGTTAAAACAAGCCGATCATAAAAAGCGGTCAAGCAGGCGCCTTCATTATCTTACTAGGTGGTCTGTGAACATTGGAAGAGATCTTTCATATTTCCTTTTTGGCCCAACTTCACATTCACCATAAACCTATAAGTTTGTTAAATATTATTGTTTTTTATGATAATTTGTTGTCTTTTCTTAATCATGCTATGAAACAGAATTTTCTATCATCTTCGGCTCGACAAATCATAATCTTTGCTACTACTATTTAAAAACTACTTGATCAACTATAATCTTTCATCTCTGTAATTAATTCCTCCATGAGTAGAATAGATTGGTCAAACAGGAAAAGTCATAAAAATCTTAGATAGGATTTGAGCCTTACTTTGCAAGAACTTATGTCTTTTGGTTTTATTAATAGCATAATATTTTTTGTTTTGTTATTTCTTTAGTGTGTTTCAGGTTTGTCAATAGTCGCTGCTTCAGGTGATGTCTTCTATACTCTACATTTTCATCTTAGAACATTAAGGACAATATTTCATTTTGGTTAGGGTGTGTAGCCGTAATTTAAAAAAATTAACTTTTTGTTGATATTAAAACTATTTGATAAAACTATTATTGTTACGATGATAGAGTCTTAGTAAATATTCTTATCAAGGTCTATTCATAATACTTCTTAAAATATTTAAGTTTACAACTCTCATATTGTTGTCATTTGATTCTGCTAATATACTCATTTAACAAGTATTTTTAAACCTTTATTTTTACACACACACGTTAACATATGATTATGGGTTACACATTCGATTATTATATTATTTATGTTCTTTTATTAAAGGTAACAACTAAGGGAAAGA
>NW_011501428.1:30784-43485 GCF_000495115.2 Populus euphratica
ACTTTTATTAAAGGTAACAACTAAGGAAAAGAGATAATATATAATTTGAAAAAAAAAACAAATTGATAATATTGATCATAATAAAAACATAGATACATTTGATTTCGTAGCCTACTAAACCTAAGCAATTAAGTCCGAAGAGGTGTTTTAACACCTAATACCTTCAATCCAACTTATTTGGAAGCTATTGACCTAGTGCTTGTTACATAGGTTAAGGAAAAAAGCTTAAGGGAATCAAACATTGCACTATCTACGTATGAGTATCTATAACCCGAGTTACTAAGCTCGTAGGGAAGTCTCAATACCTAATGCCCTAAGACCAACTAGTCTGGGAGTAATTAGCCTAAAGCTCGTTGTATGAATTAAATATGCATTATTTT
Source organism: Populus euphratica (assembly GCF_000495115.2). Lineage (NCBI taxonomy): Eukaryota > Viridiplantae > Streptophyta > Magnoliopsida > Malpighiales > Salicaceae > Populus > Populus euphratica. The sequence goes on from NW_011501428.1 coordinate 31,165, forward strand.
AAGTTTTATGTATATATATTTAAAAAAAAGATTAAAAAAAAGATAATAATCATAACCCAAGGAAATTAAACCTTAGAAAAACATTAGCATAAAATATGTTTTCATCCAAGCAAAGCCTCATAACTATGTGTTAATATATTGAGCATAAAATGAAGTTTTATTAATATGTTATTTAAAAAGTATAAAACATATATATAAATTTAATGAGTGTTTGTTTATTTAGATAGATTAATGGAAGTTGAATGATGAATGTCTTGCTTTTGAATGTTGTAAATTGTTTTAACACTTTGATTACAAGGGACTAGTAATAAGTTGGTTGAGGGGTATAATTGGTACTTAAAAGTGTATTTTTATTATGATTTTATATCATCATATTGCACTTAAAGTATCATTAAATTCTCTAACTTGAGCTTGTTTTATAATAACAAGTCTGATCATATAAGATATCTTTAATTTAAGATAAATGTTTATTTTTTGAATGCAAGCATATCTCATAATTTAAAGAATTGATTAATGTGATTAATTATTAAAATTAAGAAGAGAAAGAGAGGGTTAAGCTTAAATAAAAGATATTGGTTCAATTCCAATTGGAATATCATTTGGCTTTTGGATCATAATTGGAGCTGTATAATATGGATTTAGGTCTAGTTTATATAGATGAAAAGCTAAGACATAGGCCTAAAACTTTAATGGAGAGTCCAAGATTGAAAATGGTTGTTTTCAAGTTCAAATTGTAGAAATAAAAGAGAAGTCGGAATATATCTTACAATCCAGACATTGTTTAGTGTTTAGCCTATTCCTCAAGTTCTAGAATTCTAAATGAGCTTATTTTTATTTTGTTGGAAAGTTAAGGCAATTGCCCAAAACTTTCATGAAGACTATCTATTCAAATTCTAACATTAGCAATGATATTTTGTTCATACAAAAAGATAATGGTTGTCACTAAGTCAAGAAGTGGTCACCCACTCAATAATTAGTCATCAAATTAATAGTTTTGAATTTTAGCTTATAAAAAGAGGCATTTGCCATACATTTAGATATCTTGATATTCAGATCAAGATCACTCTTTTTACTTTCTTTATATTTTGTAATGTTCAAGTGTTATTTTATGTTATATTAATCTCTTATTTATGATTTTCACTTTCTTTATTATACTTAGTTAACTTATATCATGTTTATGTTCTAATATTGTTTACTTATTTTTTTCTTCTTCATGATGTTTAACTAAGTTAATTTTGTTAAGGTAAAAAAGGTACACTAATGGTGTAAGAATAAGTATAATATAAAGAGTTTATATTATACTCATTTGAAATGCTATTAGTAAATCCTCTAACCTTGATAATTGTTTTATCCTTATTTAATCCTTACATCAATATCACATCTCAAAAGTTCTCTTTAACTCCTTTTCATTTGTTGTTTATAATTTTATATAGTTCATCTGCCTATGGTTCGACCCCAGTCTTGCCAAATTATTTATTACTTTGATACTTCTGCACTTGAGATAAGACATCAATCTTTTGATTATGTCAATTTAGATTGAGCCTAGGCTTAGGTTGAGTTTTTGTTTATTGCAAAATAGGTTTTAAAACTACAATAAAATTATTTTTTTTACTACCAACCTATTTTGGACTTGAGTTTAAGTTTATAATTATTTGGCATATAAATATATTTTTTACCAGTCCATTAGTTTGTGTAGCCTATAAATAAAGAGTTTGAACAACTTTTTCAAACTAGATATTTTTTATTCAAACAAAAAATATCATACTTAAAGCCAAGATTATTAGTTTTAATTCTTATTTATGGAAGGTAATTAAGGCTAATGATAGTAGAAATTAATTCTCAAAATATCATAATTAATTTTTTTTATATCAATAATAGTTCTAAAATCCTCTATAAAATGGGGTTAAAAAAGGTGTTTCTACAAAGATTTTTTATAGATATTTTAAACTCTTTTTCAGCTTTTTTTTCTCTTTATTTTCTCCTATTTTTCTTCTATTCTAGAGTTTAAATTTAGTCCTTGTAAAGTGATATTTGAGTCAAATCTTCTTAAGTTCATGGATCTTGTTTAGAAGTGCATTTAAACAAGTTGTTATTGTAATCTTAAGAAGCTCATTGAAATGAGTTATTTTGCTAAAACAAGAGCTTCAAAGTCATAAAAATAAAGGATTGATCATTAATAACAACAAATTTTCATGGTGACTCCATACTAAATACTTCAACAAGTACTTTATTTTTTAAAATTGAGGTTTAATATATCATATGCTTGGCATACTAGAATCTTTATATGACATTTAGTTGTGCTTGTAAATTTTCCTTGATATATAAAGTAGCATGCTTATAAACTAAACTTATATAAACTTAGTTTATACTTGAATAACTAGTTTGATTAGTATGCACTTGTAACAAATAAACTGAAGAATCAATTCTCATTAGTCTAATTTTGAGATAATATTTCATTCTCTTGCATCCCATATTGTTAATGATTAAAAAAACTAAAACCTTTGCTGTTAACTCTAATCATGTTTTCTTCTCTAGTCCTTTTTTTTTTTTTTTGTCTTTGGTCCAAAATCTCTTCTTATTTGTTTTCTTGATTTTCTTTTGAAAATTGACAAGTTCTAACTCTTAACTTCTAACCCTATTTTTCTCATTAGATGATATATTTTGAGAAAGTAAAAAACATAAGAATTGTAGATCCCCTTCATATGTTTCTCTTTAAACCAAGATCAACTAATTTAGATATATTTGAAGAAATTTATACTTGATTTTTCAATATATAGTAGGTCATTTATTTTACACTATTAGGTCATTTATCATGGTGGGTTGATCCGTATCATCCCCTCTCCTTAATAAGATTCAACTTTAAATCATCATCTACATCCAACAAAGAAAGATTAGAACTATTGAAAGTAGTATTAACACCATACTTACACGGTAGATCCACTTTCTAGGTATTGTCATTGTCATTGATTATTTCAAGGATTTATAATTGACCATCTCCTTGAGGCTATAATTTTGATTTCTTATGGGCAAGAAACATCTCCTTTCGTATACGTAACTAAACCCAATCACCTAGTTGGAAAACAACTTGTTTATGCCTTTTATTTGCCTTAGATGCATAGTGGTCATTCTTCTACTTTATATGTTGTTGATTAATACTTAAAAGTGTATTTTTATCAAGGTTTTATATAATCATTTTGCATTTGAAGTATCAATAACTCCTTAACTAAAGCATGTTTTATAATAACGTATCTAATAATATAAGATACCTTTAATTTGTGGTAAATATTCATTTTAAATACAGGCTTATCATATAAATGAAAGGATTGATTGATGAATTTAAGAACTGAAATTGAAAAGACAAAGAGATGGCCAAACTTAGAAAAGAGATGCCGGTGCGGTCCAAACTGAAACACTGTTCGGTAATTGGGTCATATTTGGAGCTGTAGATCTTAGATTTAGGTCTACTTTATATACATCGAAAGGCAAGACATAGGCCCACAACTTTTATATGGAGCCCAAATTTAAAAAGGCCATTTTAAAGTCTAAATTGGAGCAACAATAAAGAAGTCTGAATCTGTCTTCCAGCCCGAGCACTATTTAGTGTTTGACCCATATCTAGAGTTCTAGAAGTCCAAATGACCTGAATTTTTTATACAAGAAAGATGAGACAATTTCCTATAACTTTCATGTTTCAAGTAGTTCTAATTTTGACGTTATCAATGCAATCATGGTTGGCTAATCTCTTTCTTGGATCCAAATCAAGGATGATGGTGGTTGAGGTGAGTTCTTTAAGATATGAATGAATCTTAATGTTTATCTTCTCATTTTCTTCATGAATGATTTATTATTGCAAAGAAATTTTAGAAACCATTAAGGTAATGTTATAATCTTGAATTTTTATGCACAAACTTTAGTTTTGGTATAGAGATTCCTTGATTCAATGTCTTACTTAATATGAAAGTACTTGTTCATTCTTAAGCAATAATCAATCTTCATCCTTTTAAACTTCATTGTAATATCTTCCAATCTAATATCACCATCGTTGAGATTAGGTTGAGTTATCTTATATATGTTGAAGAAATCACCAATACATCACCATTAAAATTGATTTGGACCAAGACTTACTTTTTCTTATCATTTAAAATCTATTTACACGTTTTCATCTTTGAAAACAAATCCATCAATTATTTTTAACCAAGTTATTATTAATTTAATTTCTCTTGAGTTTTTTTGTTACCCAGCTTATTTTCTAGATCTAGCTCTCTATGTTATTGTTAATTTAATTTCTCTTGAGTTTTTTTTTGTTACTTAGCTTAATTTCCAGATCTAGCTCTCTGTGGATATGACCTCGATCTTACCGAGTTAATTGCTACATCGCACACTCGTGCACTTGCGAGTTAAAACAAGCCGATCATAAAAAGCGGTCAAGTAATTTTGGCGCCGTTGCCGGGGAGCTAGCAAGCAAAGGTAACAAATTTAGATTTGATTATTGGAAAACTATAAAAAAATCATATAAAAAAATCAATTGGCTGGTTTTACCGCCTCAAAAAAATTGACCTCAACTTTTCGGATATTGGATTGTGGAATGGACTACTAATTGTTAGCTTTTGGTTGGTTCAACCATTTTTCTTTTTATGTTTATTCTAATTGGTTTATAATATTTATTGTTTATATTATAAGGCTGGTTTTACCGCCTCATGTTTATTTTATTTTATCTTGTTGTATTGTTGTTGTTTTGTTTTTTTTTTTTTGAAGTACTTGGCTGGTATTACCGCCTCTTGTTTATTTTATTTTTTGTTATTTTATTGTAATTATTTTTCTTATATTTATTGTTTGAAGTACTTGGCTGATATTACCGCCTCTTTATTCATGCTTGTTGTAATTATCTTTTAATGTTTGTTATTGTTAATATTGCTTATAGTTGGAGTGTGAATTTACTAATTTGTTGTATTTTTATTTTTGAGCTATTACTTTATCTTTTACATTTCATTTACTTTTATTTGCAATCTTCTTTTTCTTTTTCCTTTCTTTTTATATTCATATAATTGTTATATTATTATTATTATTATTATTATTATTTATCATGGCTAATGTTGAAGATGTAGAGGGTGAAGGGAGTGTTCAAGGTAATGGACCTCCATAATTCAGTGATCAACCTAATTTTTGAACTCTTAGAGAGTATCTTCACCCAGCTAGACAAAGTACACCTTTGTGTATTATCTTGCCTCTGAATCAACAAGCTTTATATTTGAAACTAGGCATGATCTAACTTCTTCCCGCATATCATGGTATGGATTCTGAAAATCCATACATACACATTAAGGACTTTGAAGAGGTATGTAATATTTTTCTTGATAGAACATGCACTGAAGAAACTATTCGGCTTAAATTGTTCTCATTCTCTCTAAAGTATAAAGCCAAACTTTGGCTAAACTCCCTGCGTCCTAGGTCTATAGGTAGATGGAGAGAAATGCAAGCTGAATTTTTGCAAAAATACTTCCCCACTCAGAGGACAGCAGTGATTAGTACTTAAAAGTGCATTTTTATCATGGTTTTATATCATCATTTTGCACTTGAAGTATCAATAACTCCTGAACTAAAGCATGTTTTATAATAATATATCAAATAATATAAGATACCTTTAATTTATGGTAAATGTTCATTTTAAATGCAGGCCTATCATATAAATGAAAGGATTGATTGATGACTTTAAGAACTTAAATTACAAGGGCAAAGAGATGACCAAAATTAGAAAAGAGATATCGATGCAATCCAAACAGGAACACTGTTCGGTAATTGGGTCATATCTGGAGCTATAAATTTGCATGGATAAAGAGATGGTCAAACTTAGAGAAGAGATGTCGGTGCAATCCAAACCGGAATACTGTTTGGTAATTGGGTCATATCTGGAGCTACAGATCTCAGATTTAGGTCCAATTTATATGGATGGAAAGGTAAGACATAGGCCTACAACTTTCATATGGAGCCCAAGATCTAAAAAGGTCATTTTCAAGTCCAAATTATTGCAACAACAAAGAAGCCCGAAGCTGTCCTCCAGCCCGAGTACTATTCAATATTTTAGCCATATCTGGAGTTCTAGAAGTCCAAATGAGCTGCATTGTTTACACAAGAAAGCTGAGACAATTTCCTACAACTTTCATGTTTTCAAGTGGCTCCAATTTTGACATTATCAATGACATTTTGGGCAAACAAGAGAAGATAAGGATTGTCACCAAGTCAAGAGTTGGCTACCCACTCATCAATTAGTCATCAAATCAATAGTTCCCAATTTTGGCCTATAAAAGGAGGCATTTGCCATGCATTTAGGCATCTTGGTTTCCAGATCAAGATCATGCTCTTCCTTTCTCTCTTTGTATTTTTTGTAATGTTTATGCTTTGCTTTCCTTAATATCAAGTTTATGCCTTTCAATTCTTTTCCTTTGCTTTGTTAACTCTTATCTTATTTATGTTCTTATATTGTTAACAAATGAACACTCAACCAATAATTGTCCAACCTTACCTTCTTTTAAGGAATGTCTCCATGAACAAGCCCATGCTTTAAACAGTTTCCAAAGGGCCAACCACAACCCATACTCCCAAACATACAACCCTGGTTGGAGAAATCACCCAAATTTCAGTTGGAAGAGTGAGAACAATAATGCACAAACTTCACAACCACCATTTCAAGCATACCACAATTTCCAAAATTCTCATGGATATGCACCTCCTTATGCTCCACCTCCTAGAAGAAATCTTGAGGAAACATTGCATGCATTCATTGAAAAGCAAGAGACAATCAATACTCAGCTTGCTCAAAACATGACAGATTTTAAAGATACTCTTGCTAAATTAACATCTGCTCTCAGTTTCCAAGAGAAAGGTAAGTTTCCATCTCAAACACAACAAAATCCCAAAGGGCAATACAATGCAAATGCAAGTAGTTCCGGAAGCCAACATATGGATCAAGTCAAATTAGTCACTACTCTGCGCAGTGGTAAGGTTATTGAAAAACCCTCTCTTGAACCTTATGAGAAAGATGATGAGTCAATCTCTGAGGGTAAGGAAGGGGTTGAATTTGAAAATTGCAAAGAAAAGACTGATTCTCTGCCAGCACTTCCATTTCCTCAAGCCATGATCAAACAAAGGAAAGTCAATCACAACTCTAAAATCTTTGAAACTTTCAAACAAGTAAGGATCAATATACCTTTGTTGGATGCTATTAAACAAGTTCCTTCCTATGCTAAATTTTTAAAAGATCTATGCACTGTGAAGAGGAAATTGAATGTGAAAAAGAAAGCCTTTTTAGCCGAACAAGTAAGTGTCATTCTTCAGAATAATAATGCTTTGAAATATAAAGACCCTGGTTGCCCTACAATTTATTGCTTTATTGGAGAACCAAAAATTGAAAGAGCCTTACTTGATCTTGGAGCTAGTGTGAATTTACTTCCATATTCAGTTTTTCAAAGTCTCAATCTAGGTGAGTTAAAACCAACTTCTATAACTCTTTTACTTGCCGATAGATCTATAAAAGTGCCTAGAGGAATAATTGAAGATGTGTTAGTACAAGTTGATAAATTCATTTATCCTGTGGATTTTATTATCTTGGACACACAACCTGTTGAAGTATGTAATTCATTTCCTGTTATTTTAGGACGTCCATTTCTTGCAACTTCTAATGCATTGATTAATTGTAGGAATGGACTGATGAAGCTATCATTTGGAAACATGACATTGGAGATGAATATTTTCAACATTTGCAAGCAACTTGGAGATGATAATGATTTACAGGAAGTGGACTTTACAGAAAAATTAATTCATGATCAATTTCCAACCACTTCCAGTGAAATTGAGATTGATGAATCTGATGATTTGCAAATGATTTATTTTCAAGAAGAACCAAAGACAAGTAATTGGAGGCCATAAATTGAGGAATTGCCACCACGATCAATTATGTCCTTACCTTCAAGTGTTCAACGACCAAAACCTAATTTGAAGCCATTGCCATCCAATCTCAAATACTCATTTTTGGGAGAAAATGAAACTTTTCCGGTAATAATCTCTTCCAAACTTAATGCACATCAAGAAGGTAAGTTATTACAAACTCTGAAAATGCACAAAAATGCATTAGGGGTAATAAACTCTTCCAAACTTAATGCACATCAAGAAGGTAAGTTATTACAAACTCTGAAAATGCACAAAAATGCATTAGGATGGACCATAGCTGATATAAAAGGAATTAGTCCTTTGATTTGTACACATAAAATTTATTTAGAGGAAAATGCTAAACCCTCTAGAGAAATGCAATGAAGGCTAAATCCTAATATGAAAGAAGTAGTGAAAAATGAAGTCATTAAGCTTCTAGATAATGAAGTCATTTATCCTATTTCTGACAGCAAATGGGTAAGTCCTACCCAAGTTGTACCCAAGAAGTCTGGAGTCACTGTGATAACAAATGAGAACAATGAGTTAATTCCCACTAGAACTGTTACTGGGTGACGGATGTGCATTGACTATAGGAAACATAATTCAATGACTAGCAAAGATCATTTTCCTTTACCTTTCATGGATCAAATCCTAGAAAGAGTTGCAGGTCATGAATTTTATTGTTTCCTAGATGGCTATTCGGGTTACAACCAATTGAAATTGCATTGGAAGATCAAGAAAAGACTACTTTCACATGTCCATTTGGTACTTTTGCATATCGAAGGATGCCTTTTGGATTATGTAATGCACCAGCCACATTTCAAAGATGCATGCTTAGTATATTTAGCGATATGGTTGAACATTTTCTTGAGATTTTCATGGATGTTTAACCCCCCAGCCACATTTCAAAGATGCATGCTTAGTATATTTAGTGATATGGTTGAACATTTTCTTGAGATTTTCATGGATGATTTTCCTGTTTTTGGCGATTCATTTGATGATTGTTTGACTAACTTAGGAAAGGTTTTGACCAGGTGTGAAGAGAAGAATCTTGGGTTGAATTGGGAAAAATGTCATTTTATGGTAACAAACGGCATCGTACTTAGTCACATTGTTTCATCAAAAGGAATTGAGGTTGACAAATCTAAAATCGAGTTAATTGCAAACTTGCCAACACCAAAATCTTTTAAAGATGTTAGATCATTCCTAGGACATGCTGGTTTTTATAGAAGGTTCATCAAAGATTTTAGTGTAATATCTAAGCCTTTAAGTAACCTTCTAATAAAGGATACTATTTTTGAATGGACTGAACATTGTGAAGAAGCCTTTGTTAAATTTAAAAACTTGCTTACTTGTGCTCCTATCATTCAACCTCCCGATTGGTCATTACCTTTTGAAATAATGTGTGATGCTAGTGATTATGTCGTAGGTGCTGTTTTGGGACAAAGAAAAGATAAGAAACCTTATGTAATTTACTATGCAAATAAAACTTTAAATAGTGCTCAAATGAATTATACCACCACTGAAAAAGAATTACTTGTAGTAGTATTTGCATGTGAAAAATTCAGATCTTATCTTGTTGGCTCACCTGTTGTTGTTTTTAGTGATCATGCAGCATTGAAATACCTTCTTTCTAAGAAAGATTCTAAGGCTAGATTGGTGCAGTGGATTTTATTATTTCAAGAATTTGATATCACAATCAAAGATAAGAAAGGCAGCGAAAATGTTGTCGCAGATCACTTGTCAAGATTGACAACAGATTCGAAAACTGACATCACATCAATCGATGACTACTTTCCTGATGAATCTTTACTTTCTGTCTCTACAATGCCTTGGTTTGCTAATATTGTCAATTTTCTTGTTTCAGGACAATTGCCAGCTCATTGGAGTACCCAAGATAAAAGAAAGTTCTTGAACGAAGTGAAGAACTTTTATTGGGATAATCCTTATTTATTCAAATATTGTCCTGATCAAATATTTCGAAGATGCATTCCTGACAATGAGGTAAGTAGTGTCATTAAATTTTGTCATTCTGAGGCATGTGGGGGCCATTTCTCGTCAAGAAAGACAACTGCAAAAATCTTACAAAGTGGATTTTATTGGCCCACCATGTTCAAAGACTCACATGCATTCTGCAAGTCTTGTGAAAATTGTCAAAAGTTGGGATCTATTTCAAAACGTCACATGATGCCTTTAAATCCTATTATTGTCATTGAGATCTTTGACTGTTGGGGTATAGATTTCATGGGTCCATTCCCTCCATCATTTGGTTTCTTATACATATTAGTCGTAGTAGATTATGTTTCAAAATGGATAGAGGCAATTCCAAGTCGAAACAATGATCACAAAACAGTGATAAAGTTTTTGAAAGAAAATATTTTGAGTCGATTTGGAGTCCCTCGAGCCATAATAAGTGATGGTGGAACACATTTCTGCAACAAGCCATTTGAGTCTTTAATGAAGAAATATGGAATCACACACAAAGTTGCCACCCCTTATCACCCTCAAACAAGTGGATAAGTAGAGCTTGCTAATAGGGAGATCAAACATATTTTGGAGAAAACAGTGAACCCTAATAGGAAAGACTGGTCTTTAAGACTTAATGATGCACTTTGGGCTTATCGAACTGCTTATAAAACATCATTAGGTATGTCACCTTATAGACTAGTCTATGGAAAACCTTGTCACTTGCCTGTGGAACTTGAACATAAAGCTTATTGGGCTATTAAAGCTTTCAATTCAAATCTGGATGATGCTAGTCAACTGTGAAAATTACAAATAAATGAGCTTGAGGAAATAAGAAATGATGTATATGAAAATTCAAGAATTCATAAAGCAAGAATTAAAGAGTTTCATGACAAGAAAATACTGAGAAAAACATTCAATGTTGGTCAAAAAGTCTTGCTTTATAATTCTTGACTGCATTTATTTCCTGAAAAATTAAGATCAAGATGGAGCGGTCCTTTTATTGTGAAACATGTGTATCCATATGGGGCCTATGACATCGAGAATCCAAAGAATAGCAATGTTTTCAAGGTAAATAGACATCGTCTGAAAGTTTACTTTGACAATTTTTCAATTGAACATGACTCTATTGAATTGGGTGATCCGGTATATAAAGATTGATTTTTTTTTTCTTTTTGCGTGATTTTTGCTAGTTTCTCTCACCCTGGTCAAATGGTGGATAACGGTACTCCGTGACTTAAGTCGGTTCTTTCAGTTTCCCACAATAACTGATATTTGTGTATATATTTGTGCAATTCTTTGAATCTCTCTTCCAATTCTCATTTGATAATGGACACTAACCTTGAAAAATTGAAAAAGTATTTTCCCGCTCTGCCTCAGAATGCGATTACAAAAATTTACCGTGCTAGATGTGCAAGATTGAGATTGTTAATGAATCATGGAATTCCTGAAGATATTCGCTGGTTGATTGAAGCAAAGATCTGATTATCAGGTGAGTCCTCTAATTTCTTTATTTAACACATGCCTCAAACAGGTAAAAGCACTTTTGCAAAGAAACGTCGTGCAAAACGACTAGAAGTCTGTCATCGATGTGCTAGATGGACTTGTAATACACAATGTTGTTCTTTCGGAATGGGATCTATAAACCGTGAAGATAAAATACAATTCATTAAGGATGGCCCGAGTAAGGAGTCTTTAGATAATCTTCTATGGACTCTTGAGACGCATCCTAGTGGAGATGTGCATCGTGCAATTCATGATTTATGGCCAATATTCCATAAGGAACATGCTCGACATGGTCTTGGGAATCTGACTAAAAAAGACCCTGTTTGCCAGTTTTTAAGAAAACTGGATGGGAAGCCTATCCTCGACCCATAGAGGGCGTTGAAGCCGTTCTTGGACGTAAAACCAAGGGAAGATGTGTGAGCCATAATCACAACTGCGATTTGAATTTTAGTTTGTAAAAACTTGTGTCCTTTGGTTTTATTAATAACATAATATTTGTGTTTTGTTATTTCTTATTTTTGTTTCAGTGTGTTTCAGGTTTGTCAGTGTTCCTTATTTCAGGTGATATCTTCTATACTCTATCTTTCTACCTTAGAATATTGAGGACAATGTCTCGTTTTGGTTGGGGGGCGAGGGTAGTAGTTGATATAAAAAAAAGTTATTTTTCATTTCATAAAGCATGTGCATAATTGTTGTTACTAGGATGGCAGAGTAAAGAAGCTCTTTTGTTAAAGTGACTATTGAGACGCATCTTAGTAACCATTCTTAACAAGGTCTATTATAATACTTCCTGAAATATTCAGGTTTACAAACTCTCACATTATTATCACTTAATTCTGCTCATATACTTATTTAACATGTATTCTTAAACCTTAATTTACACACACACGCTTTAACATATGATTGTGGGTTGCATATTGGATTATT
>NW_011501413.1:0-19080 GCF_000495115.2 Populus euphratica
ATGTTTCTCCTGGTTTTTGAGTGAAAGTAGTGATTTGTTTTTGGAAAGAGTTTGTTCTGTGAGATGGGAAAAACTTCTTCAAAAACTGTTGTTCCATTTCATCCCAAGCACGAATGGATCCTGGTCTTAAATTTTGTAGCCATGTTTTAGCTTTATCTTTTAATGAAAAAGGAAAAAGCTTTAATCTGATGGTGTTCATGCTACAATTTAAATTATTATATGTGTTGCAGACCTCCTCAAATTCCCTTAAATGCAAGTATGGATTTTCCAATTCTAAGCCATGAAAAGAAGGTAAAAGTTGAATAATACCTGGTTTAAAATTAAAATGAGATGCATCGGGAGGAAAAACTATGCATGATGGTGCACTTGTTCTTGTGGGATTCATATGGTCTCTAAGTGTTCTAACACGGTTATTCTCATTATTCTCATTATGAAGTGATTGATTATCTTCTTCGGCCATATTTTTTAAAAATGATGAGGATACCCTATAAAGTCTACCACTTGATGTACGTGACCACACTCTCATGCACGTGTAGGAATAAAATAAAAAAAAAAAAGAAGAAAGCAACTCTCATGCACGTGTAGGAATAGAATAAAAGGAAGAAGAAAACAAAAGAAGAAGAAAACAAAAGAAGAAGAAACAAGAGAAAATAAAGAAAATTATATACAAGAAAAGTGAAAAAGAGAAAATAAAATGAATATTATAATTTATACAACTTACTCCCCGGCAACGGCGCCAAAAAACTTGACACGACGAAAAGATTGATGTCTTCTCCCAAGTGCAAGAGTGTCGAAGTAATAAATAACCCGGCAAGAACGGGGTCGAACCACAGGAGGTTAATTGTACAAATTATAAACAACAATTATAAACAACAACAATAATAATGGTAGCAATAATAATACTAATAATACTAGTAGTAATAGTAGTAATAGTAGTAGTAGTAGTAATAATAATAATAATAATAACAACAAATATTTTTAGTCAGATTCCCAAAACTAAGTTGATCATGTTCTTTATGAAAATGGGGCCATAAATCATGAATTGCACAATGTACATCTCCACTAGGATGCGTCTCAAGAGTTAATAGAAGATTATCTAAAGACTCCTTACTCAGGTCAATTTTAATGAATTGTATTTTATTTTCACGGTTTATAGATATCATTCATAAAGAACGATATTGTGCATTACAAGTCTATTTGGCACATCAATGACAGAATTTCAGTCGTTTTGCACTACGTTTGTTTGTAAAAGTGTTTTTATCTATTATAGGCATGTGTGAAATGAAGGAATTAGAGGACTCACTTGATAATCGGACTTTTGCTTCAATCAACCAACGAATATCTTCAGGAATTCCATGGTTTATTAACAACCTCAATCTTGCACATCTAGCATAATAAATTTTTGTAATCGCATTTTGAGGCAGAGCGGGAAAATACTTTTTTAATTTTTCAAGATTAGTGTCCATTTTCAAATGAGAATTCGAAGAGAGATTCAAAGAATTGCACAAATATATACACAGATATTAGTTATTATTGGAAACTAAAAGAACCGACTTACATCACGGAATACCATTATCCGCCATTTGACTAGGGTGGGAGAAACTAGCAAAAATCACTAAAAAAAAAACACAAAAACAATGTAAGAAAAAAAATCAATCTTTATATACAGGATCACCCAATTTAATAGAGTCATTTTCAACTAAAAAATTGTCAAAGTAAACTTTCAAACGATATCCATTTACCTTAAAAACATTGTCATTCTTTGGATTCTTGATATCACAGGCCCCATATGGATATACATATTTCACAATAAAAGGACTGCTCCATCTTGATCTTAGTTTTTTAGGAAATAAATGCAGTCGAGAATTATAAAGCAAGACTTTTTAACCAACATTGAAAGTTTTTCTCATAATTTTCTTGTCATGAAACTCTTTGATTCTTGCTTTATGAATTCTTGAATTTTCATATGCATCATTTCTTATTTTCTCAAGCTCATTTATTTGTAATTTTTGTAGTAGACTAGCATCATCAAGATTTGAATTGAAAGCTTTAATAGCCCAATAAGCTTTATGTTCAAGTTCCACAGGCAAGTGACAAGGTTTTCCATAAACTAGTCTATAACGTGACATACCTAATGATGTTTTATAAGTCATTCAATAAGCCCAAAGTGTATCATTAAGTCTTAAAGACCAATCTTTCCTATTAGGGTTCACTGTTTTCTCTAAAATGTTTTTATCTCCCTATTAGCAAGCTCTACTTGTCCACTTGTTTGAGGTTGATAAAGGGTGGCAACTTTGTGAGTGATTCCATATTTCTTAATTAAAGAATCAAATGGCTTGTTGCAGAAATGTTTTCCACCATCACTTATCATGGCTCGAGGGATTCCAAATCGACTTAAAATATTTTCTTTTTGAAAAACTTTATCACTGTTTTGTCATCATTGTTTCGACTTGGAATTGCCTCTATCTATTTTGAAACATAATCTACTGTGACTAATATGTACAAGAAACCAAATGATAGATGAAATGGACCCATGAAATCTATACCCCAATAGTCAAAGATCTCAATGACAAGAATAGGATTTAAAGGCATCATGTCACGTTTTGAAATAGATCTCAACTTTTGACAATTTTCACAAGACTTGCAGAATACATGTGAGTCCTTGAACATGATGGGCCAGTAAAATACACTTTTTAAGATTTTTGAAGTTATCTTTCTTAATGAGAAATGACCCACATGCCTCAGAATGACAAAATTTAATGACACTACTTACCTCATTATCAAGAATGCATCTTCAAAATATTTAATCAGGACAATATTTGAATAAATATGGGTCATTCCAATAAAAGTTCTTCACTTAGTTCATGAACTTTCTTTTATCTTGTGTACTCCAATAAGCTGACAATTGTCTTAAAACTAGAAAATTAACAATATTAGCAAACCAAGGCATTGTAGAGACAGAAAGTAAAGATTCATTTGGAAAGTAGTTATCGATTGATGTGATGTCAGTTTTTAAATCTTTTATCTTGGGTACTTGCATAGTAAATCACATAAGGTTTCTTATCTTTTCTTTGTCCCAAAACATAGCTACAAAATTTAAGACCAGGATCCATTCGTGCTTGGGATAAAATGCAACAATAATTTTAAAAAAAGTTTTTCCCTTCTCGCAGAACAAAATCTTTCAAAAGATAAATCACCACTTTCACTCAAAAACCAGGAGAAATATTTTACCAATGTTAGGATAGATATTGAGGCTTGCTTCATCCTTACCCTTATCATGGTTTTGAAACATGGAGATTGGTTTCATATTTTTATGAAGGGTTAACACCTAGAGATAGGCAAATGGTTGAATTGATGTGCAATGGAACTTTTGAAGATAAAGACCCTGATGAAGCAATGGAGTACTTAGACTTGTTAGCTGAAAATGCTCAAAATTGGGACACCACAGGTACTTATAAGGCACCGAGTAAAACTCAACCTCACACATCTAGTGGAGGCATGTACAACCTTAGGGAAGATCATGACCTTCAAGCCAAGTTTGCATCTTTAGCTAGAAAAGTCGAGGCACTAGAATTGAAAAAGAGTGGTCAATTAAAATCCGTTGAAAACATTGTGTGTCAAATCTGTGAAACAAATGAACACTCAACCAACGATTGTCCAACCTTGCCTTCTTTTAAAGAATGTCTCCATGAACAAGCCCATGCTTTAAACAGTTTTCAAAGGGCCAACCACAACCCATACTCCCAAACATACAACCCTGGTTGGAGGATAGATGCTCTTGGAAAATTGACAACTTCTCTCAGTTTCTAAGAGAAAGGTAAGTTTCCATCTTAACCACAACAAAATTCCAAGGGGCTATATAATGCAAATGCAATTAGTTCTGGAAGTCAACACATGGATCAAGTGAAATCAGTTACTACTCTTCGTAGTGGTAAGGTTATTGAAAAACCCACTCTTGAACCTTGAAAGAAAGATGATAAGTCAATCTCTGAGGGTAAGGTAGAGGTTAAATTTTAATATTATAAAGAAAAGGCTGATTCCCCACTAGCACTTCTATTTTCTCATGCCATGACTAAATAAAGAAAAGTCAATCTCAAGTCTGAAATCTTTGAAACTTTCAAACAAATAACGATCAATATACCTTTGATGGATGTTATTAAATAGATTCCTTCTTATGCTAAATTTTTGAAAGATTTGTTCACTGTAAAGAGAAAGCCAAATGTGAAAATGAAAGCCTTTTTAACCAAACAAGTAAGTGCTTTTCTTTAGAATAATAATGTTTTGAAATATAAAGACCCTCGTTGTCCTACAATTTCTTTCTTTATTGGAGAACATAAAATCAAAAGAGCCTTACTTGATCTTAAAGCTAGTGTGAATTTACTTCCATATTCAGTTTTTCAAAGTCTCAATCTAGGTGCGTTAAAATCAACTTCTGTAACTCTCTTACTTACTGATAGATTTGTAAAAGTGCCTAGAGGAATAGTTGAAGATGTGTTAGTACAAGTCGATAAATTCATTTATCCTGTAGATTTTATTGTCTTATACACACACCCTATTAAAGCATGTAATTCATTTCCTGTTATTTTAGGATGTCCGTTTCTTGCACCTTTTAATGCATTAATTAATTTTAGGAATGGACTGATAAAGCTATCAATTGGAAACATGACATTGGAGATCAATATTTTCAACATTTGCAAGCAACCTAGAGATGATAATAAATTAGTTGATCTTAAATCTACTTTAAGTAAAATTAAGTTTCATAAATTTAAATATTTACAAGTAATTTATTCTCAAGAAGAAATCATAGATAAGAAAGGCACCGAAAATATTGATGTAAATCATTTGTTAAAATTGATAATAGATTTGACATCTGAGATCCCACCAATCGATGATTACTTACCTGATGAATCTTTACTTCTCTTAGTCTAATGCCTTGGTTTGCTAATTTTATTGATTTTCTTGCTTCAGGGCATTTTCCGACTCATTAGAGTACCCAAGATAAAAGAAAGTTCTTGAATGAAGTGAAGAACTTTTATTAGGATGACCATTATCTATTCAAATATTATCCTGATAAAATATTTAAAAGATGCATTCCTGACAATGAGGTAAGTAGTATCAATAAATTTTATCATTCTGTGAGATGTGTAGGTCATATCTCATCAAGAAAGACAATTGCAAAAATCATGCAAAGTCCATTTTATTGTCCCACCATGTTTAAGGACACACATGTATTCTACAAAACTTATGAAAATTGAACAAAAGTTGATATTGGTCAAAAAGTTTTGTTTTATAATTTCCAACACCATTTATTTCCTGGAAAGCTAAGATCAAGATCGAGTAGTCCTTTTATTGTGAAACATAAGTATCCATACAGGGCCTTTGATACCAAAATCCAAAGAATGGAAATGTTTTCATGTCTTTCTCCAACCCCGGTTAAATGGTGGATAATAGTACTCCATGATTTTTAAATTGGTTCTTTTAATTTCCCATGATAATTGATATCCGTTTATATATTTGTTTAATTTCATGTTCCTTGTCTTTTCTTTTCATCTCTTTTCCATTTCTCATCTAAAAAAATAGACACCACTATTGATAACTAATATTTGTGTATATATTTGTGCTATTCTTTGAATCTCTCTTTGAATTCTCATTTGCAAATGGCCACTAATCTTGAAAGATTAAAAAGGTATTTTCCCGCTTGGCCTTAAAATGCGATTACAAAAATTTACCGAACTAGGTGTGAAAGATTGAGGTTGTTAATAAACCATGGAATTCCTGAAGCTATTTGCTAGATGATTGAAGCAAAGGTCTAATTATTAGGTGAGTTTTCCAATTTTTTTCATTCCATACATGTTTAGGACAGGTAAAAACACTTTTGTAAAGAAATGTTGTGCAAAACAAATAAAAGTCTGTCACTGATGTGTCAGATGAACTTATAATGCACAATGTCATTCTTTAGGACCGGTATATGTAAATCATAAAAATAAAATACAATTCATTAAGGATGGCTTGAGTAAGGGATCTTTAGATAGTCTTCTATTGACTCTTGAGAAGCATCCTAATGGAGATGTGCATCATGCAATTCATGATTTATGGCCACAATTTCATAGAGAACATACTCGACATAGTCACGGAATCTAACTATAAAAAACTCTGTTTGCTAGTTTTTAAGACAACTGGATGGGAAGCCTATTCCCGACCTACAGAGCGCGTTTATGCCATTCTTGGACGTAAAACCAAGGGAAGATGTGAGCCATACTCATAACTACGATTTCAGCCTTAGTTTGTAAAAATTTATGTAGTTTGGTTTTATTAATAGCATAATATTTGTGTTTTATTATTTCTTATATTTGTTTAAGTATGTTTCAGGTATGTTAGTGACACGATTAAAAGATTGATGTCTTCTCCCAAGTGCAGCAGTGTCGAAGTAATAAATAACCCGGCAAGACCGGGGTCGAACCACAGGGAGGATTATAACTTATGTTAACAATAAATCAAGTTCCTTTCATAGCTCAGGTGTCGGTTATACCATACATTATGGGCTATGAAAGTGCCAAGCATTTGTTGTACCAAGTGTTATACAACATAAATCAAGATTAGTTATTTAACAAGCAAAGTATTAAAGAGTGAACAAGATAACAAATATAAAACATGTTAGTATCAAACATTAAAGTCCATATTAAGTTTACATTATACTTATTCTTACACCATTAGTGTAACCTTTTCACCTTGACATAATTAACTTAGCTAGACATAATGAAAGAAAGCAAAATAGATAAACAAAATAAGAACATAAAAGTTAACTAAGTAAAGGAAAGGAAATGAAAGGCATAAACTTAATATTAATGAAAACAAAGCATAAAAAATACAAAGAGAGAAAGGAAGAGCATGATCTTGATCTGAACACCAAGATGCCTAAATGCATGGCAAATGCCTCCTTTTATAGGCCAAAAATGGGAACTATTGATTTGATGACTAATTGATAAGTGGGTGGCCAACTTTTGACTTGGTGATAATCCTTATCTTCTCTTGTCTGCCCAAAACGTCATTGATAACGTCAAAACTGGAGCCAGTTGCAAACATGAAAGTTGTAGGCAATTGTCTCAGCTTTCTTGTGTAAAACATTCAGCTCATTTGGACTTCTAGAACTCCAGATATGGCCAAAATACCGAACAGTGCTCGGGCTGGAAGACAGATTCGGGCTTCTTTGTTGTTGCTACTATTTGGACTTGATAATGGCCTTTTTAGATCTTGGGCTCCATATGAAAGTTGTAGGCCTATGTCTTACCTTTCCATCCATATAAATTGGACCTAAATCTGAGATATATAGCTCCAGATATGACCCATTTACCGAACAGTGTTCCGGTTTGGATTGCACCGACATCTCTTTTCTATGTTTGGCCATCTCTTTGTCCTTTCAATTTTAATTCTTAAATTCATCAATCAATCCTTTTATTTATGTGATAGGCCTCAATTTAAAATGAACATTTACCTTAAATTAAAGGTATCTTATATTATTAGATATCTTATTATAAAACATGCTTTAGTTAAGGAGTTATTGATACTTCAAGTGCAAAATGATGATATAAAACCTTGATAAAAATGCACTTTTAAGTACTAATCAGTTAGTTGTCGCTGTTTTAGGTGATGTCTTTTATACACTATCTTTCAGTGTCACTGTTTCAGGTGATGCCTTTTATATACTATTTTTCTGCATAAGGACAATGCCCTGTTTTGGTTGGGGGGAGAGGATAGTAGTTGACAAGAAAAAAACACTAACTAATTAACTGCTTTTGTTTTTAATAAAACCATTTGATAAAACTATTATTACTAGGATGATAGAGTAACGAAGAATTTTATTGACTCTCAAGATGCATTTTAACAAACATTTTTCAATGGTTATTTTAGTAAAACAAGGTCTATCACATGCTTTTTTTTTTAAATATTCAGGTTTACAAACTCTAACATTCTTGATATAACCTATATCTGTGCTATAAAAAGAACTTAATTTGTTGTTAACATAAGTTATAATCATGAATACCTGACAATATTCATTAAGTATTAACATTATTTGAATAAGATAACTAATGTAATCATGTTAACAATTTATAATCTAATTGGAACCTCCTTTGTGTGTAGTTTCCAGTTGAGTAGTAAAAAGAGTTTATACTATACTCATTTGAATTACCATTAGTAGATCTTCTAACGTTGATATTTGTTTTTATCATTGTTTAATCCTTATATTAGTCTTACATCTCAAAGTCCTCTTCTTCCTCTTCTTTTTTTTTCTTTTTCTTCTTTCTTTTCTTATTGTTATTATTTATATAGTTAACCTCCTTGTGATTCGATCCTGGTCTTGCTGGATTATTTATTACTTTGACACTTCTACACTTAGGAGAAGACATTATTTCTTTGACATTTCTACACTTGGGAGAAGACATCAATCTTTTATCATGTCATCCATTAGTGTATTCCAAAGGCGAAGGGAACTATTTTCCTCCCCTAGAACTGTTCACTATGTATTGCACTGATGGAAATACTAATGAATTGAAAACTGTCAATGTATTCTAGAGGCAAAGGCAACTGTTCCCCTTCTCATGTTGGTGATTGCAATTAAAGTTCACTGAGTGGGTAGCAGGTTTCTAGAGGAAATTACAAACATATTGCAAATTCCAACGCACCGGTAATTCATCTTTAATTGTTCACTATTTACAGTTTTACCAACACAATCATGGCTGGACCTCAAACAATCTAGAGGGTTTTTTGAAATTTTTAATGCGAGATGAAAATTTCAAGGTGAAGTTACTAAGGGAATCACCAACGAACTAATTTAAAATCATAATATTTAATAGTCCATCGGCGATTCCCTCGATAAAACATAGTATAAAACCCAACGAGGGCATTAGAACTTCATTTTTTTCTCTCACTCTCACTTTCTCAAATATTTTCCTTAAAATTGTAACAAACAAAGTATAAATTATTTTTTTTTCTCTCAACATAATCAACATATATATATGTGGTGAATCTTTTAACTTATTTTCTTCTTATTTTTCTTCTTTTCATTAGTTTATTAATAATATATTTATGTTTTGTTTTTTGTTTTTTTTTTGTATCACACATAGGTAAACATTAAATTTCATTACAAAAAAATTATTGTCAATTTAGGATTAAAATATTATCATGTTCAAAATGAGATGAAATTGAATAATCCAAAATTGTTGGTGGAAATAAAATAAAACAATTGGTTTGTGGCATATATATTGTATATTTGTAGGATTGAAAATTCTGAGTAGTTTTCAATTTAGGGGAGGTGCTGCCAAATTATTTTTAAAAAAATCAAAATTGTTTATGCAAATATTCATCAAATTTGTGTAGATAAATAGGGGAAAATCAATTGCATGTCATGAGCATATGATCACAGCTAGCTCATCAAGCAACGATGATGACACTAATGTGTCATTAAGTGCCGATAAAAAAGAGGCACTTGCATTGACTCACGACACTGCCTTTTCAAGTGCAATTCCACAATGTAAAGGCAATTTCCCTTCACAATAAGATCCATACACCCGCAAGTATGAGGCACATTGGAAAGAAGACTTTTCAATGTAAGTTCATTTTTCTTTGAGTTGGTTTGTGTTTAACAATTTATGAACAAATAATATTTCATTAAATTTATCGATTTTCAGTTCACAAACATTGAGGCTATTTGAGTAATAACATTAGTGTTTAAATCAGCGATAGAAATTTCACTATTTCAATAAAGCTAGGTTTCTAAACATCCTAATTAGAAACCTTCATGTTGATACATGGTTTACAAGATTTAAGGTTAGTGTTAACTTAAAATTTTTATTATTTTTTATGTTAATTTCTTTACTTTATTAAAATTATTGATTTATTTTTTTATAAATTTTTACTGCAAGGCTAAATTTGAGTGGTATAAAGCAAATAATATTGTCACGAGTAAGGTTTGAGAGAATCACACTACAACTAGGTAATAAAGCAAATAATACTGTCACGAGTAGGGTTTGAGAGAATCACACTACAACTAGGTAACATTAAAAACAATACAATAATTTATTTAATTTTAAATATTAAAATTTCATTTCTCATTAACTCATATAGAATACATTTGTATCATGGAGGTTGTGTGAGTTTTGGTATGAAACACAAAAAAAATCCAAAAATTATGCTAGAGAAAATGCTCTATCGGGCTAGAATAACATGGCAGTTTGGAAGGATTTGAAGCCGCCATACATCCCAAAGAATATATGGGTGGAATATATTCAACGTGTGACATCCGAGAATTTCATATGATGCTCATAGTTTGGTACGAGGAACTGGAGCCGGAAAATTCATAGTTTAGTTATAATGAACACCAGTAGCTCTTTTCCATTCATTTTGGATAGGAAGCAGATGATAAGATTAATTTTAATCACATTTATCTTTAATTAATTTTTTTATTTGTAGATATATTTGGCTGGCAACATTTTTTTCTTACAGGTTAATGCTCTTGGACGTAAGCCAAGCCTAATGGTGCAACAGGTCATCGACAACTGTGCTCAACATGTTTTGGTATGTTTGTTCAACCATTTTCTTTTGTAATTTATTATTTTCTTGAATTGAATTTGATGATTTTATTTTTTATTTCCAAGCGACATATAACGCCCACTTGAGGGAGAGATATGGGGATAATCCTTCGACCCATCCAAATTTCAATCCGGATTTATGGATGGAGGCAGGATCGTCTAGTGAACTCGATAAAAATTGGGTGTACAAACTCTCCAACACTACAACCAAGAATTGGTGGACGACTCGTAGTGTCTCAACCGTTGGGAGCTCACAATTGATATCGAGCACCAAATATCATGTGATATGAACCTCGTGATCATATGGTCATGCTCATGTGATACGAACCTCATGATCATATGGTCATGCAACCCACACACAAGGATACCAATTCCTAGAAAGCCATGTAAATCAGGTTTGATAAGAGTATGATATAAAGATAACTTGTACCTAGGCACCAACACTATTGGTAATGAAAAATCCTACCCAATGAATATTGATTCATGAATGAGAAGTATAAGGATGTTGTCATGAAGTTAATTGCTCTTTAATAAGTTATTTTTCAGTTGTTTAGAGAACCAAGGAAGGGAGGTTATCCCACCAACATACAACAAATGTAGTAAACAAGAAGTTTTATTAATTTGAATTTTCTAACTTACATATCTAATTATGCTTTTATTTATACTAACTCCAGAATTAAATAAACCCTAATGTACCTCCCCTTAGGTGGACTTATATGAGACCCACTTAAAATTGGCCTAAACAAGTAATAATAACTCAAAGACTAAGAAGAAAATATGAAAAATATTATCCTAAAAATACTAGAATTAGATTTGTCACATTTAAAAAGTTTAAAATAGACTAGAAAATCTTATCTAAAGGTAGAATTTATTTGAAGTCTTATTTCCTTATTATAGCTAGGATAAATAAGGAATCCTTATAAAAAAGGATTTCTTAAATATTTCTGAATTCTTGCCATACTTGGAAACTATATTGCAACTCATTAAAGATCCTTATAGAACTAGAAGATTCCCAAAACAAGCTACCACATCCTTGTAGAAAAAGAATCATAGCCAAATAGGAAGTTCATAAGTCAAAAGTAAATAACAAAATTTGTATTGCCTCTGTTGACCAGTATTGCAATGCCTTCCTAAAATCTAATTGACCTACACATTTAGCCCAATGTAGGACAACATGTTAGGAGACTCCATATAGAATTTAAGCCCGATCCAAGAGTCGAATTAAGAATTATGATTATTGACATGAAACTTGATAGTTGTGCATTTTACATCATAATCTAAATCTAATTATTTTTTCATTGCCCAGATCATATCATCAGGAGTTCACAGCCATGCAAGAACATACAACCCATCTGAATGAAAAATATGAACAACTCTATGGAATATAAAGAACTCCGTCAAATGGTCATGGATATTAGATCACAGGTGGATGGTATATATACACCCCCCTTTTGGCCCTATGGTCCTTGGAACGATTAACCTCCTCCTCCTCTAGCACCACCTTTATTCTAGTTTAATTTTATTTAAGCATATAAATTTGTAATGAATATTTGGCTTTTATATTAAGATAATTTATTTTGATATACTTAACAAATTTGTAATGAATATTTGGCTTTTATATTAAGATAATTTATTTTGATATACTTAAATTTTATACAATTCTACTTATTTTCTTTTTTTGTTCAATATATTTTTTTTAAATATATATTTTTTAATTATTATGAATAGAGTTATCGATGGACTCAATCCATCAGTATATTCTAAAGAGTTGGAAAACATTTACTACATATGCCGCTTCAATTGTTACATCACTAATGAAAAATTTCCTTTGGCATGCACTTTTTGTTTATAAAACTATTGAGTTTTTTTAACTAACAAAAAAGCGACAAAAAAGAAATTACCGATGAGTGGTTTATCAACAGATTATTTTGTCCGTGAATCAGTTGGTAAAATATACACCGACAAAATTGTATAGTAAATACAAACATAATATTTCATTAGTAAAACTGTGAAATGTAGTAATGGAAAATGTTAAATTTAATAAATCCAACCTTTTAGAAGTTAGTATTCTTATGAAATCAAATCAATCTCCTTGTAAATGTAGATTTAACTTTCAATCTGATCATTAAATAAAGCTAAAATTTTGTTAGCATGTTCTAGTTTTATAATAAAACTATTTGTTATAACTAGTGAAGTTCATTTTCATTTTCAAATTAGGCTTAGAGGCTGTTGTTCAATATTTTTTTCTAGTTATTTTACTTTCCTTTTCTAGTTTAAGGATCTTGATGCAAGCAGAAATTAAAGGCAAAAAACAGGCATAAAACATATAAATTTGATGAGCGAAAGGGGCTATAGATATGAACCCCAAATTCATAACATTTTCATATCCCCAAAATAAAACTCATCAAGTATGCCTCCTTAGGAGGTTTACAAAACATTAATTAGGTTAGAAACCATACCTCAACTAGTAAATAAAATAAACATTCAAAAATACAAAGGAAATAGTCATGAAATCAGAAAAAATTCATGAAATCCAAAAACAAATAACAAAATAGGCCTAAATCGAGGCCTAAAGTAAGATTTTCGATATCACTAACAATCTATGTAGTGTAATAAGGGCTATGATAAGAGAAACACCTTTCAAAAACTTCTATAGAAATTTTAACTTGATCCACCAGTCAAATCAAAAGTTATGACTTTTTTAGGTTATTATAGAGCAATCAGACCTCCTCTAAGGTCTAGACGTATTTTACTGGTCCATAAATACATCTATTAGGCCATCCACATAATATGTCTATAGTAGATCCTCATCTAGTTATGGTAGATCCATACCTTACTACTCAGAATCATTTGTTATCTCAAGTCTAGCTACATCATTCTCCCAAGGTTGGAGAGAACTTGTTCTCGAGTTTTGTTCCTTCTTCAAATAAGATGCCAAGTGTTGGATAATAAAGGCATTATAAGACTTCAGTTGATTAGGAATGATGAATCCTATAAGCATTCTCATTTATTTTTTGTACCACCTTATTAGGGCTTATTTTCCTTTGCTTTAACTTGTTATATTTACCCACTAGAGACATGTCATGTTTAAAGACTTCTCATACAAAATCACCAACCTCAAACACTACTCTCATATGATTAGTATAAGTCAAGGCCTTATATTTGATATTTTTTTCATTAATTGTCTGCTTGACCTACTCATAAATGTTATGTATGTAAATTTAACCATATCTATAACTTGGATGCTTTATCATTCGATGTAAGGAATAAGAGTTAGTTTCAATATTGCAAAAGGATTATCTCTATGAACTATCTAAAAGGGATTCAATTAGGTGGTCTGATTTAAACACTTATTATAAGAAAACTCTATTTATGGCAATGTTATATCCAATTATTTTAGCTTATCTCTAGCCTGGCTTCATAGTAAGTTGCTAAGACCACAATTAACCACCTTTATTTAACTATTTGTTTGAAGATGATAAGCACTTTTAAAGTACAACTGAGTTCTTATCCTTCCTTACAAGCTCTTCCAAAAATTAATTATGAAATTTACATCACTATTTGAAGTGATGAACTTAGGAATGTAATGCAAACTAACTGCCTCTTTGAAGTGAAGTCGAGCTACTAGAGATGTATCTATAGTCTTTTGGCAAGCAATGAAATGGGTTATCTTCAAGAACTTGTCAATAATAACAAAATTATAGTTCATAGCTTGTTGAGTATGGGGTAAGCCTAATATAAAATCCATGCTCATGTCTAAACATAGAGCATTAGGAACTAGTTATAGGGTGTACAATCCAGCATTCAATAAGGCCATCTAAAACATCTAACAAATATCATATCTTCTGATAAAATTGGAAACCTAACCTGGCAACTTAGGCAAATAATATTTTTTTTACACAAGAGCTAGTGTCTTATCCTATCTAAAATATGCTTCATAATATAACTCATGAATGATATGCTCATGCAAAGAAAAAATTGGAATACATAGCTGCAAACCATGAAAAAGATATCTTGTTTACCTCTCTCCAATAACTTAGTATAAATCTTCCCAAATGAAGAATTACCTAAATATAGCTCATAGAAAGTATCAAATCGGATTATAAGTTATTAACATGATTACGTTGACACGACCAAAAGATTGTTGTCTTCTCCCAAGTGCAGGAATGTCGAAGTAATAAATGACCCGATAAGACCGGGGTCAAACCACAGAGAGGTTAATTGTACAAATTATAAACGATAATAGTAACAACAACAACAACAATAATAATAACAATAACAATAATTACAATAATAGTAGTAGTAGTAGTAATAGAAGATGAAGAAAAAGAAGAAGTTGATGAGAACTTTGAGATGGAAAGATTAACGTAAGGATTAAACAATGATAATAACAAATGTCAAGGTTAGAGGTTCCACTAATGGTATGTCAAACAAGTATAGTATAAACTCTTATTATTCAATTGGAAACCACACACAAAAGAGGTTCCAATCAGATTATAGATTGTTAACATGATTACATTAGTCATCTTATTCGATTAATGCTAATACTTGTAAATCTCATCAAGCATTCATGATTATAACTTATGTTAACAACAAATCAAGTTCCTTTCATAGCTCAGGTGTCGGTTATACCATACATTATGGGCTATGAAAGTGCCAAGCATTTGTTGTACCAAGTGTTATACAACATAAATCAAGATTAATCATTTAACAAGCAAAGTATTAAAGAGTAAACAAGATAACAAATATAAAACATGTTAGTATCAAAAATTAAAGTCCATATTAAGTTTACATTATACTTATTCTTACACCATTAGTGTAACCTTTTCACCTTGACATAACTAACTTAGCTAGACATAATGAAAGAAAGCAAAATAGATAAACAAAATAAGAACATAAAAGTTAACTAAGTAAAGGAAAGGAAATGAAAGGCATAAACTTAATATTAATGAAAACAAAGCATAAAAAATACAAAGAGAGAAAGGAAGAGCATGATCTTGATCTGAACACCAAGATGCCTAAATGCATGGCAAATGCCTCCTTTTATAGGCCAAAATTGGGAACTATTAATTTGATGACTAATTGATAAGTGGGTGGCCAACTTTTGACTTGGTGACAATCCTTATCTTCTCTTGTCTGCCCAAAACGTCATTGATAACGTCAAAACTGGAGCCAGTTGCAAACATGAAAGTTGTAGGCAATTGTCTCAGCTTTCTTGTGTAAAAAATTCAGCTCATTTGGACTTCTAGAACTCCAGATATGGCCAAAATACCGAACAGTGCTCGGGCTGGAAGACAGATTCGGGCTTCTTTGTTGTTTCTACAATTTGGACTTGATAATGGCCTTTTTAGATCTTGGGCTCCATATGAAAGTTGTAGGCCTATGTCTTACCTTTCCATCCATATAAATTGGACCTAAATCTGAGATATATAGCTCTAGATATGACCCAATTACCGAACAGTGTTCCGGTTTGGATTGCACCGACATCTCTTCTCTAAGTTTGACCATCTCTTTATCCATGCAATTTAAGTTCTTCAAGTCATCAATCAATCCTTTCATTTATGTGATAGACCTGCATTAAAAATAGACATTTACCACAAATTAAAGGTATCTTATATTATTAGATACATTATTATAAAACATATTTTAGTTAAGGAGTTATTGATACTTCAAGTGCAAAATGATGATATAAAACCATGATAAAAATGCACTTTTAAGTACTAATCACACCCCCCAACCAGCTTATTACTAGTCCCTAGTAATCAAAGCGTAAAATAGAAAAACAATTTGCAAATTCCACAAAGCAAGGTATTCATCATTTAACTTCCATTAATCTATCCAGATAAACAAACTCTCATTAAATTTATATATCTGCTCAATACCTCTTAACAAGATATTAATAAACCTTTCTTTTGTGCTCAATGTATCAACACATAATTATGGGGCTTTTCTTGGAAGAAAACAAAATTTTTGTTCTAATGTTTAAGGTTAACTTCCTTGGGTTGGGATTACTATTTTTGTCTTTTTTTTTTTTAACTCTATATACATATACTTTAAAAACATCATGCATCTTTAACCCATGTAACGAGCTTTCAGCTAATGACTCCCAGACCAGTTGGTCTTAGGGCATTAGGTGTTAAGACACCCCTACGAGCTTAGTAACTCGGGTCGCAGATACTGATATGTAGATAGTGCAATGTTTGATTCCCTTAAGCTTTTCTCCTCAACCCATGTAACAAGCGTTGGGCCAATAGCTCCCAAGTCAGTTGACTTTAGGGTATTAGGTGTTAAAACACCCCTTCGGACTTAATTGCTTAGGTTAGGGAGGCTACGAAACCAAACTTATCTACATTTTTATTATCATCATTTTTTTTTCTTTTTCTTTTTCTTTTTTTTTCATGTTTTTCTTTTTTTCTTTTTAATTATATACAATCCCTTTCCCTTAGTTGTTACCTTTAACAAAAGAACATAAATAATGTAATAATCCAATATGCAACCCACAATCATATGTTAAAGTGTGTGTGTGTAAATTAAGGTTTAAAAATACATGTTAAATAAGTATATGAGCAGAATTAAGTGGTAACAATACGAGAGTTTGTAAACCTGAATATTTCAGGAAGTATTATAATAGACCTTGTTAAGAATGGTTACTAAGATGCGTCTCAAGAGTCACTTTAACAAAAGAACTCCTTTACTCTGCCATCCTAGTAACAACAATTATGCACATGCTTT
This sequence comes from Populus euphratica, assembly GCF_000495115.2. NCBI lineage: Eukaryota > Viridiplantae > Streptophyta > Magnoliopsida > Malpighiales > Salicaceae > Populus > Populus euphratica. The sequence goes on from NW_011501413.1 coordinate 17,319, forward strand.
ATGAAATGAAAAACAATTTTTTTTTATCAACTACTACCCTCTCCCCCCAACCAAAACGAGACATTGTCCTCAATGTTCTAAGGTAGAAAGATAGAGTATAAAAGATATCACCTGAAATAACGAACACTGACAAAACCTGAAACACACTAAAACAAAAATAAGAAATAACAAAACATAATAATAAAACCAAAAGACACAAAAATTCACAAATGAAGGCTCAAATCCAATCTAAGCTTTTTACGGCTTCCCGTAGATGACCAATTTATGCGACTCATGGAAGGATCAATCACAGGAATGAAAGATTGTAGTTGGTCAATCAACTGTTCAGCAGTAGCAGCAGAGATTATGATTTGTCGTGCAGAAGATGTTAGAAATTCCTGTTCCACAGCATGATCAAGAAAAGACAACAACTTATCATAATAACCATTAACATTTAACAAACCTATGGGTTTATGGTGAATGTGCAATTGAGCCCAAGAGGAAATATGAAAGATCTCTTCCAATGTGCCTAGACCACCTGGTAAAGCAATGAAAGCATCAGCATGGTTAAACATTGCATTCATTCGAGCCGACATTGTGGAGACCTGAAGTTCCTCTCCAATTGTTTTTCCAATGATGTCCCCTTGTGCCAAAGCTTCAGGGACGACCCCCAAAACTTGACTACCTCCTAAAAATGCAGCTATTGACACACCTCCCATTAACCCAAGACTGCCTCCCCCATACACTAAATGAATCTTTCTCTCAGCTAGCACCTAACCAAGATGATTTGCTGATTCTAAAAACTCCTTTTCTTTCCCAGGACTAGATCCACCGAAAACACAAATATTTCTTATTTGATGACCTGAGGAACTTGCCATTTCTACACACTTCTGTATTTGTTAAATGTATGGGTTGAGTAGAAATGAAAGGAAGGAAAAGAGGGTTTTATAGATGAGAAATTAGAAAGGCAATCATAACATCTATATGTAGGCCAGCTAGAGTCTCACACACTCTCTCTCTCTTTTTATTTATTTATTTACTTTTGAAAAAAAACATGTGTATGTACAGGTAGTTGTGATTGTGGCTCACATCTTCCCTTGGTTTTACGTCCAAGAACGGCTTAAACGCCCTCTATGGGTCGGGGATAGGCTTCCCATCCAGTTTTCTTAAAAACTGGCAAACAGGGTCTTTTTTAGTCAGATTCCCAAGACTAAGTCGATCATGTTCTTTATGAAATAGTGGCCATAAATCATGAATTGCACGATGCACATCTCCACTAGGATGCGTCTCAAGAGTCAATAGAAGATTATCTAAAGACTCCTTACTCAGGCCATCCTTAATGAATTGTATTTTATCTTCACGGTTTATAGATACCATTCCTAAAGAACGACATTGTGTATTACAAGTCCATCTAGCACATCGATGACAGACTTCTAGTCGTTTTGCACGACGTTTCTTTGCAAAAGTGCTTTTACCTGTTCCAGGCATGTGTGAAATAAAGAAATTAGAGGACTCACCTGATAATCGGACCTTTGCTTCAATCAACCAACGAATATCTTCAGGAATTCCATGATTCATTAACAATCTCAATCTTGCACATCTAGCACGGTAAATTTTTGTAATCGCATTCTGAGGCAGAGAAACATGACTCTTGAGATTAGTACTTAAAAGTGCATTTTTATCATGGTTTTATATCATCATTTTGCACTTGAAGTATCAATAACTCCTTAACTAAAATATGTTTTATAATAATGTATCTAATAATATAAAATACCTATAATTT
>NW_011501413.1:19678-21269 GCF_000495115.2 Populus euphratica
TTGGCCTATAAAAGGAGGCATTTGCCATACATTTAGGCATTTTAGTTTTTAGATCAAGATCATGCTCTTTATTTATTTCTTTATATTTTTGTAATGTTTAAGTTTCATTTCATGTTATATTTTTCTTAATCTCTTGTTATTGTTTTTCATTTTCTTTACTATACTTATGTTCTTATGTTGTTTATTTATATTTCTCTTGTTCATTATGTTTAGCTAAGCTTATTATGTCAATGTGAGAATGTTACACTAATGATGTAAAAATAAGTATAGTATAAACTCAACATAGACTTTAATGTTTGATATTAACATGTTTTATTTTGTTTTTGTTATCTTATTCACTTTAAATACTTTGTTTGTTAATTGGTTAATCTAGATTTATGTTGTATAATAATTGGTAAAATAAATACTTGACAATTTCATAACCTAACCATATGGTATAAACAACATTTGTGCTATGAAAGGAACTTGATTTGTTGTTAACATAAGTTATAATCATGAATACCTGACAATATTTACTAGCATTACCATTATTCAAATAGGATAACTAATGTAATCATGTTAACAATTTATAATCCAATTAGTAACTTCTTTGTGTGTGGTTTCTAGTTGAATAGTAAGAGTTTATACTATACTTATTTGAAATACCATTAGTGGATCCTCTAACCTTGATAAATTTTTTTATCATTGTTTAATCCTTATATCAATATCACATCTTAAAGCTATCTTTATTATGGTTTTTGTTATTGTTGTTGTTGTTTTTGTTATATTATTGTTATTTATAATTTATATAGTTAACCTCCATGTGGTTCGACCCTAGTCTTGCCGAGTTATTTATTACTTGAACACTCCTTCATTTGGGGGAAGACATCAATATTTTGGTCATGTCAATCTCATCCCAATATTGCACTATAATCCTTTAAACATTGTAATTGGTAATGCTTTAGTGAACAAATCTATTATATTATCTTTCAAGCAAATTTGTTGAACAACAATGTCACCACACTTTTCACGGTCATATATGAAGAAGAATTATGGTGAGATGTGTTTTGTCCTATCTCCTTTGATGAATCCTTCCTTTATCTAAGGTATGCATGCAATATTGTCTTCATACAGTATGGTTGAAGTTCCTTTATTGGAGGATAAACCATATGTTCCATGAATATGTTGAGTTATTGAGCTCAGCTACACACACTTACAACTACCTTTATGGATTGTAAGTATTTTAGCAAGATTAGATGAAGTGGCAACTAATATTTGCTTTGTAGATATCCATCATATAACAATATTACCACATGTAAAGAGATATTCTGTTTGAGATCAAAATTTATGTGGATCAGATAAAAATCCTGCATCAGCATACGCAACTAATTCATAATTAACATCTGACACAAGTAAAAGATTGATGTCTTCTCCCAAGTGTAGGTTTGTCGTAGTAATAAATAATCCGGCAAGACCGGGGTCGAACCATAAAGAGGTTAATTGTACAAATTATAAACAATAATTATAAACAATAACAATAGTAACAATAACAACAACAATAATAATAGTAGCAATAATAATACTAATAATAATAGTAGTAGTAGTAGTAGTA
>NW_011501413.1:22157-25394 GCF_000495115.2 Populus euphratica
ATTTACCACAAATTAAAGGTATCTTATATTATTAGATACGTTATTATAAAACATGTTTTAGTTAAGGAGTTATTGATACTTCAAATGCAAAATGATGATATAAAACCTTAATAAAAATGCACTTTTAAGTACTAATCAACATCATTTGAACAAAATAAACTTATATCTTGCTAGCAAATTCATAAGAAATGCTATATCACGTCACATATTATTAGCAATGTACATTAGTGCACCAATTGTACTAGGGTATGGTACTACAAGACCAAGTAAGTTGATGTACTCAGTCGTTGTGCTTTATCCATTTAAAAATTTTTAAGGACCTTTTTTGTGTAAGTTGAGTGATAAATGAGAATTTAATCTACTAAATGCTAGATCTGCAGGCCAAGAAAAAATTTTGTTTTTTCATAAATACTTCATCTCAAACTCTTTCTTTGAATAATTTATTGTATTTGTTATCTCTCCATAAGTTCCAATAATATTTATATCATTAACATACATAACAATAATAACAAATTCAAATTCTGACTTCTTTATAAAAACACATGGGTATATAAAATCATTATTATACCCTTCTCTCAATAAATATTCACTAAGATGATTATACCGTATACATTCTAATTGCTTTAACCCATTTAAGGACCTTTGTAACTTGATTGAGTAAACTTTTTCGGGACTTGAATTATATGCTTTAGGCATTTTAAATCCTTCATGGATTTCATATAAATATCATTATTAATTGACCCATTTAAGTATGTTATGACTACATCAATTAGACTCATATCTAGCCTTTTATTGAATCTACTACATAAGAATATATTTCATCATAATCAATGTCAAGTCTTTGTGAAAACCTTTATGCCATAAGTCGTGCTTTATATCTTATAATTTTATTTTTCTCATTTTTGTTTTTGTATAAATACCTATTTGTATCCAACTGGCTTTACACCTTCAAGTGTCTGCACTAAAGGTCTAAAAACTACATGTTTTGTAAGTGAATTTAATTTTGTTTGGATTACTTCTTTTCATTTTGGCCAATTATTTTTACGTCGACATTTTATGACAGATTTAGGCTCAAGATCCTTATTTTTATTAATGATATCAAGTGGTATATTATAGGAAAAGATATTATCGATAATTATTTCATTTCAATTACATCTTTTCTTTGTAGAGAAATAACTTATTGAGATCTCCTTATTTTTACTATTTTAAGGTACTTGAACCTCTTCTAGGGTTTTATGATCAGTTATGTCTATCTTCTCATGAATATTTTCTTTCTCACTAATGTTAGTTTGATTATTTGCTCTTTTTTTAGGACTTTTATCTTTTGAACTAGTTGGTCTGCCATACTTTTGGCATGCCATATACTTATTTCCTATGATTTTAGTGGATTGTCCTACTGGGAGTTCAATTTGGACCAGAGCATTTACAGCTGGTACATGAGATTTGGTTACTTCTTTTGAATTATTGAATGCATTCAGTTGTTGATTTGCAATGTCTTGCAAATAAAGTATCTTTTGAGCTTCTTGTTTATATTATTTTATTTTAGGACCAAGATTCAATAATAACAATGTATTCCATGTAATATCTTTATCCAATTGTTTAATTTCTCCTCTTAATACTGGACACACAATATCATCAAAATGATAATTGGCAAATCATGTTATAAATAAATCACCTATTAAGGGCTCAAGATATTTAACTATTGAAGGGGACTCAAACCCAATATATATTCCTAGCCTCCTTTGAGGACTATCTTTGTATGTTGTGGCGGATAAATTGAAACATATACCACACAACCAAATATTCTTAAATGGGTAATGTTTGGCTCATGACTGAAAAACCAATTTTGATAGAGAAAATTTGTGATATATTGTTAGCCTAATGTGTATATGTGTTTGATTAGTACTTAAAAATGCATTTTTATCAAGGATTTATATCATTATTTTGCACTTGAAGTATCAATAACTCCTTAACTAGTCATGTTTTATAATAATATATCTAATAATATAAGATACCTTTAATTTATGATAAATGTTCATCTTAAATGTAGGCTTATCACATAAATCAAAGGAATGATTGATAAGTTTAACTACTGAAATTGAGAAGACAAAGAGAAGGATATGCTTAAAAAAGAAATATTAGTTCAATCCAAATTATAACACCATTTGGTTATTGGATCATAACTAGAGCTGTAAAAGTTGGATTTAGGTTTGGTTTATATTGATATAAATCTAAGAAATAGATCTAAAACTTTCATGAAAAGTCCAAGATTCATAATGACTGTTTTCAAGTTCAAATTGTATCAACAACAAATAAGTCAGAATTTATCCTGCAGCCTAGACACTGTTCAATATTTAGCTCATATTTCAAGTTCTAGAAGTTCAAATGACTGACACGACCAAAAGATTGATGTTTTCTTCCAAGTATAGGAGTGTCGAAGTAATAAATAACCCATCAAAATCGAGGTCAAACCATATGGAGGTTAATTATATAAATTACAAACAACAATAATACAACAATGACAATAAAGAAGAAGTAGAAAAAAGTTGATGAGAACTTTGAGATGGAAGATCAATATGAGGAAGTACTAATAAAGAAGAAGAAGATAAAGAAGAACAAGAAGAAGAAGTTGATGAGAAGTTAAAAGAAGAAGATAAAGAAGAAAAAGAAGAAGAAGTTGATGAGAAGTTTGAAATGAAAGATCAATGCTAGGATCAAATAATGATAAAAACAAATTTCAATGTTAGAGGATTTACTAATGGTGTTTTAAACAAGTATATTATAAACTATTTTATTATTTAATTGGAAACCACACATAAAGGAGGTTCCAATCATATTATAAATTGTTAACATGATTACATTACTTATCTTATTTGAATAATCCTAATGCTTGTAAATATTGTTAGGTATTTATGATTATCAGTTATGTTAATAGCAAATCAAGTTCCTTTCTTAGCACAAGTGTCATTTATACTATACGGTTGGGCAATGAAAGTGCCAAATATTTATTGTACTAAGTATTATACAACACAAATCTAGACTAACCATTTAACAAGTAAAGTATTCAAAGTGAACTAGATAACAAATACAAAACATATTAGTATCAAATATTAAAGTCCATATTAAGTTTACACTATACTTATTCTTATACCATTAGTGTAACCTTTTCACCTTAACATAATAAACTTAGCTAAACATAATGAAAGAAAGAAAAATAAATAAACAAAATAAGAACAT
>NW_011501413.1:25511-26694 GCF_000495115.2 Populus euphratica
CATGATCTTGATCTGGAAACCAAGATGCCTAAATGCATGGAAAATACCTCCTTTTATAGGCCAAAATTTAAAACTATTGATTTGATTACTAATTGTTGAGTGGGTGACCACATCTTGACTTGGTGACAATCCTTATCTTCTTATCTGAACAAAACATCATTGATAATGTCAGAATTTGAACCAACCTTTCTCATTAAAGTTCTAGGAAATTGTCTCATCTTTTCAGGAAAAGAAATTAAGGTCATTTGACTTATAGAACTCGAGATATGGGCTGAATACTAAATAGTGTTTGGGTTACAAGACAAATTTAGACTAATTCTTGCTAAGATTTGGACTTCCAAATAGCAGAATTGAGTCTTGCTTTCAGCACATGTCTTAGCTTTCCATCCATATAAAATAGATCTAAATCCAAGTTCTACAGCTCTAGTTATGATCCAATTTCTAAACAGTGTTCCAGTTTGGACTAAACTAGTATCTCTTTTCTAAGCTTCACCCTCTCTTTGTCCTTTCGATTTTAGTACTTTAACTCTTTAATCAAATCTTTCATTTATGTGATAAACTTGCATTTAGGATGAACAGTTACCATAAATTAAATGTATCTTATGGTATCAGACTTGTTATTATAAAACATACTTTAGTTAAGGAGTCATTGATACTTCAAGTGCAAAATGATGATATAAAACCTTGATAAAAATGCACTTTTAAGTACTAATCAATAACCTCATTCTTATTTTGTTGGAAAGGTGATACAATTTCCTAGAACTTTTACAAAGACTATATATTCTAATTCTGATGTTAGTAATAATAATTTTGGCAGACACAAAAATAAGGATTGTTACCAAGTCAAGAGGTCGCTACCTATTCAACAAATAGTCATTAAATCAATAGTTCTAAATTTTTGTCAATAAAAGAAAGCATTTGCCATACATTTAGGCATCTTGATTTTCAAATCAAGATCATGTTCTTGCTCTCTTTCTTTATATTTTTGTAATGCTTACGTTTTGCTTTCATTAATCTCTTGTTTATGCTTTTCATTTCCTTTACTGTACTGATATAATCATGTTCTTCTCTTATTTGTTTATGTCTCTCTTCTTTATGATGTTTAGCTAAGTTTATTATGTCAAGGTGAAAAGGTTACACTAATGGTGATAGGATAAGTATAATATAAACTCAATATGGACTT
>NW_011501413.1:26729-34787 GCF_000495115.2 Populus euphratica
TATTAACATGTCTTATCATTTTTATCTTATTAATTCTTAATACCTTATTTGTTAAATGGTTGATCTGGATTTATGTTGTATAACACTTGGTACCACAGATGCTTAGAACTTTCATAGCCAATCGTATCGTATAACCTACATGTGTGCTATGAAAGGAACTTGATTTGTTGTTAACATAAGTTAGCATCATGAATTCCTGATAATATTTAAAAGTTTGGTGTTACTTAAATAAAATAATTAATATGATCATGTTAATAATTTATAATAAACTATTAATGACAAATCATTTGATTGGAACCTCCTTTATGTGTGACTTCTAGTTGAGTAATAAAAAGCGTTTATATTATATTTATTTGAAATATCATTAGTAGATCCTCTAACCTTAACAACCGTTTTTACAATTGTTTAATCTTCACATTAATCTTACATCTCAAAATCCTTGTTAACTTATCATTATTATTATTATTATTATTATTATTTATAATTTATATAGTTAACCTCCCTATGGTTCGACCCCGGTCTTGCTAGTTATTTATTACTTCGACGCTCCTTCACTTAGGAGAAGACATCAATCTTTTGGTCATGTCAATATTACTGCATGTAAAACAATGTGCCCCGAACTAAAGACAAGAAGTTTGTTCTCATGTGTAGTGGTCTTGCAATTAACTAGAGATGTTCAATAAGTAATTCAACATGATGTTCAATATGAACGTGAGCAACATAATGTTCAATGTTTATTTAATATGACATGCAATAATCATTAAATGCTTTAGATGTAAATTCACCACCAATATTGTCAAGGTGAATAGTCTTGATTATATAATCTTGAAATTGTGCTTATAATCTAATAATTTGAGTAAGTAATCTCATAAATGCTAGGTTGCAAGTTGATAATAAACATATATGTGACCATCTTATAGATGCATTTATTAAAACCATAAAGTATCTAAATAGTCCACGTGATGAGTGAATGAACCGACAAATATCACCTTGAATATGTTCTAGAAATCTTGGGGATTTTGTCTTAACTTTAGCTGGTGATAATATAATGACCAATTTGCCTTAAGAACAAGAAACACATAAGAATTCCTTGAATTGAAGAATCTTTTGGTTCTTCAATGGATAACCATGTGAATTATTGATATTTCTTCACATTATTATTGATCCAGGATGGCCCAACCAATCATACCAAATAATAAAATGATTTGGTTCATTGAACTTCTGGTTTATTATTGTATTGACTTCGATTGTACTAATATTTGTATAATACAACTTGAAGATAAAACGAGTAATTTTTCCAATATTTGTTTTCCAGTATAGACATTTGATATGATGTAAAGATATTCTATATCATTGTCATTAGCGATCTCAATATGTTAAGTCATATATCTTTGAAACTTAGTAGATTTCTCCTTGATTTAATAGAGAACAAAGTAGCATTAATAATAAATCTTGCTCCATTAGGAAACATTATATTAGTTTTTCTAGAGCCTACAATCAATTTGTTGAACTTAATATTGGATTCACTTTTGCTTTTATCATTCTCGTAGTTGAAAAATATTACTTGTACCTAAGAATGGTATGTATCATTGCATTATTTGCTAAGCATATATCTCCACCATTGATATTAGGTTTATTTACAACATGACATGAATCCATATTCTGTTTATGAAAAGAAATAAATATATAATAAGTTCATAATAAGACATAATTATTATAACACAATCTTTTTCATTAAATAAGCCAACATGAAAGGAAGAAAGCAAAATACATTGAAATATACTCACATAAAGGAAACACACTGAAAAGATAAACATAATTTTAAATTCTGACATTGTTATATTAAGTAATTATTATCATTACAAGAAATATTAACTTTTTCATCAGTTTGCTCAAAAAAATCTGCAATACCAAGGTGTGTCATATCCAAAAGATAAATATCATCATTACCTCGATGTGGGTGAGAAAAATTTATTTTTACGTTCCTTTCTATTCTTTTCAATGGGGACTGATATAAATTAAGAAGATGTTTGGTTGTACGATAGGTATGAGACCAATATCCTTTCATTCTACATTGATAATAAGCATTTTCTACCTTTTTAGTATCTCCGTTATGCATATTGTTCCCCCTTTCTTGTTTCTTCTCATTCTGTAAGGGTTTGTAAGAATTTTCTGAATTACAATCATTATAGTTGTAATAATTAAATCATCGTCTCCCAAGGCCACGTTCTTGGCCTCTATCACGACCATAATCATAATAATTATTATATCTTGTAGCATTCACTTCATGGAATGGAGCTGAATTAGTTGGTTGTGATTCATGATTTTTTATTAAAAATTTATTATTTTGTTCAGCGATAAGGAGACATGAAATCAGTTTAGAATATTTCTTAAAACCTCATTCTCTATATTGCTACTGTAGAAGCATATTTGAGGCATGAGAAGTATAAAATGATTTTTTTCTAACATATCATCATTGGTGATATTGTCTCCATATAGTTTCAATTTAAAACTGATATTAAACATTGCAAAATTATATTTACATATTGATTTAAAATCCTGTAATCATAAATGTATTCAATCATAATGAGCTTTTGAGAGAAAAATTGGTTTTTTATGACATATCTTTCTTTCAAATTTTGTCAAAGACTAAGAGGATCTTTGATTGTCATAAACTCTATTTCCAACTCCTCATGGAGATGACGACATAAGAAAATCATAGCTTTTGCCTTGTCTTGACTAGATGCTTTATTATTGTCTTTAATGGTGCTCCAAGACCTATGGCATCCAGGTGAATTTTGGCATCAAGGATCCATGAAAAATAATTCTTGTCCTAATTTCAAGTGCCACTAACTCAAGTTTGGCAAGGTTTATCATTGTCACTTCATTAAAAAAAATCAATAATGCTAGAAATTTGGTTATATATATATATATATATATATATATATATCTTGGAATATAAAATAGATTTTAAAATATAGAAAATATTTATAAAAATATAAATATAAAATAAAGATCAGTTGTTACACCAAAGAATAATCTTGATATTTTATTACAGGTTTCCATCATATATACTTGATTTCAAAACAAAATGTAAAACATACAACAACAATAGAAAAACATGCCTTTTACTTCTTATTAATAAATCAAATATGATTATTTGCTTCATGAAGAAACCGAGAAGAAATTCCTACTTCTACTTTATATCAAATATGATTATCTGTTTCAAAATGAAAGCGAGCACTTTGTGCTAATAACATATAATAAAACAATACAATTAATAAAAAGTAAATAGAATATATAGGAACAATGAAGATTAGAGGGATAAAGATAAAACACTTTTATTTCATATGAATTTGTTGCATATTTATCATATTCTCTCAACAATACTTCTATTTAGAAGCACATGAATATAAATACTTGTAAGCTACAAGATCATAAAAAAATGTAAATTCAAATGAATTTAGAAAAACTCAAATTTGATGATGATGAATTAACATGATAATGAAGAAGGGGTGTAGAAAGTCACATGGGCATCCGTATACAATATTGATTTTATAACATATAGCGTTATTTTAGTATGAAAGAGATTTATTGGGATATTAGCTCAATGCTATTGCTTTGAACAAAATTTTCTTGTTCTGCGAGCAAGTCATTGTCGGCTATCTACCAGGAATCAGAATTTTAAACAGTTGAGGAAAGTAATGCTAAACAGTTGGTACAATCCACCAACAGCATCTCTTAATTAAGCAAATGATAGTGGACTAGAAAGTGAAAGTCCCTTCCACTTCCTATCAAGAATAACATGAGAGCAATGATAAAATAATTAATTAGCACTAATACAAAGTTTTTTATTTGCTGACCAGAACGTCTTCGTGTGTATCATTCCAGGTTCTGCAATGTGTTTGGAATTAATAACGTGATGGCTTCACTGGGTATGTTCGTCTCCTTCTAGTATGAAGGAACCCTTGCATGGTTTTTGTTACGAAATAAACGCAGAGTATATATTGTCTTCCTAACAGCATCATTCTTTCAATCTTTCGGGTTTTTTTTTTTTCAAAAAAAAATTCAAACTGGACTCGTGCGAATCTTACTATAGAGGAAAGTGTCATATTCGAGTGGATAAACTCAACCACTTCACTAGATGCTCAAAATAGACAGAACTGGAGCTCGTTGATTTCGAAACAGGGGAAATCAAAGAAAAGAAATATCTTGATTATCAAAATTTCAGCGTGCTTCTCAGCCCAAAGCTTCCTGGTAGTCTAAAGAGGTCTCGTACTACATTCTAGGTTGATGCCAAAAGCTTTTATACCTGTAGAATAATGACCAGTATGATCAGTATAGTAAATTACAAGCAATTATGCTTGAATAATTTAATTAGTACAGTACTTTTATATCAAGAAATATCTCCTGCAAGTCCTGTCATTAGCACAGGAAACTACATTTTCACATTTACAAATTGCTATTCAAAATCCAGTTAGGCTGCTCTTTAGCAAGTAATCATCAAAATAGGCAACTGTGACTATAATTGCACATGTTTTTAACAGTTTATTCAGTCTTCCTTCGATATTTTATGCTGCAGAAAACAGTGTGCAATCCTATCTTTCTAAACGGTTCCAATCCAACACTCATAGCAGAATCCTTACTACCACCACAAACTTCCCTGTCACTACAGCTCAGTATAAATAACCTTCATCGGTGTTTAATCTCCTCATGGTAAAGTCCTTCAGACAACAATCTTCAGTATTGTATTCACGTCGCATGCCTTCTAAAGTCTCTCAACAACCTTACCAAACTCTTACACTCAATGTGACAACGAATGTGAATCTGTGATGAATATATATATATTCAAGAACATAACCGGCTTGAGGTGAATACAGGTTTTACACAAAAATATAAATGGGGCTTTTTAAAATATTTCAAAAATATTTTTATTTTATTTTTTATGTATATTTTACAAGTGAAACCTTGAGCAATTTTTATTCTGTATTTGAAATCTTTTATTAAATGGAGATAATTTTCATTTCATAAAAAATAATTTTGAATCAAACAATCATTATTTGGAGTCTTGGGCCATTGTCTATATGCTCTGGCCGGCTCTGTTCATGAAAAGCCTGTGATAACTTTCAGCAAGAGTTTTTGCTACATGAGCCACTACATCGAGTCGCTTATACGTGGACTTGGAGCAAATCCAACATTTTATGAGCTCGACAAAATTCCAAATGGACAACAAATTGAAAGGGCACTGATGCAGCTGGGGTTTCCACAGGGTGTACCTGTCGTGTTCGTAGGCCAAAAGCTGGCTGGTAACGCAAGGCAGGAGATGAGCCTCCACGTCCAGAAACAAACTGATCTCATTGCTTATACAAGCAAGTGCAATATCGGTTTAGAATAAGTAGTTTCTCATTGACTGCTGAACATTTAGATAAAGCCACCAGTTCTGTTTATTTTTTTATTTTCTGTTATCCCCAAGTAGGAGAAAATGATAAGAGGCACGGCTCAGAACCTCTTTTATGTCTTTAATTTTCTTGAATAAAGTTTCAGAACTTCCACGCATCTACGGTGTACCTAACAAGGATGCGCTACTTTTGTTTCTTTCTACGGACTCAAAATCAAGGATTTGGGTGCACATACGGTTGTGTGAGGTAGAAAGCATGAGCATTTTGTATCGAGAAATTACTAGCATGAGCATTTCCAAACCTTCTTTGATTTCAGTAAATGAGAAATTTCTTAATCAAAACTGTTCATTAATGTTATTCCTGACTTGACACAAGTTAGAGTGCTAGTATCTATCAAAACTGTTCATTTCTTTTGCTTAACCTAATGAAATTATATGTGGAAATAAATAATTTGACATTTTCGATGTGACCATGTACATGTCTTTTCAGTAAATTATATATGAATGCACTTTGAGTGTTGTAATTCATGTAAATTAGTGTGGTTCATGTATGAGGTATTAAGTATTAATAGGAGTTCATGTAAGATATCAAGAGATTACTAGGATGTCTATAAATACCTCTTGTTAGATAATTGTAAATATGAGTGAGAAAATACGAAATTTCTTCCTAAAAGCGCTTCCTTTTTCTCTAATAATGTGAAAGTGCCACCAGAGCCTCGTTAAAGGGTTCATTGATGGAAAGTATTAGAATGTACTCATTTAATTTCCAGTTCTTACAAAAGGAGACAATCATAATCGGTGGTGTCTTTGTACGAGAGCTTTGCTCGGCTCTCAAGATGTCTGGAAGATTGTAGAAAAAAAAGGTAAGATCAACCATAGAATGAGGATTTGATACCTCCAAAAAAAAAAAGAATGTTGATAAGATTAACCCAACACCAAGTTTAGTCATGCTAAAGATTTTTTAGAGGTGTTAATCAGACCAATTATAAAAGCTAAAGTAAAAAACCTTAAAAAGATATTGAATAGACTTGTTCAGGATACATGGAGCAAGATGGGCAGGATATATGGAGCAAGATGGGGCGAGGGGAGCTTGGGATGTCTAAAGAGCATGAATGACAGTCTCTAACTCATCTAATCCAAGTTCAAAAAGAGTCCAATTCGTAGGGATCAAACAGATGATGTGTTCAACCTTATAATAGCCTTGTTAGGCTTATTTTCCCTAATATTACAAGGATAAAAAGTTAACAATTTATTCTTCTAAACAAGCAAGGAAAGTAATTAAATCAGCAATAAAAAAAAATTAGTTTTATTATTTGTCCAAGAAAATCCAAGCTAAACAAGGAACTAAAGGGGCGACAAATCAAATCAGAATTTTTCTAGTCACTGACTTATAATAGTGGCAACTATTCCTATGAATGCAAGGAAGAATTTAGTTATAAGAACTTATAAACTAGGGAAATTAGATTATTTAGCTTCTTTTTTTTTTGCTATATGTGATAACAATACCAAGCTTTGTGTTATTTTTATCTCTTTATGTTTTGGGTTATATTTGGTTTTAATTATAAATAAACCTCATATAAGTCTACATAAAAAATCTATTAAGATTTATTTCAATCTAGAGTCAGTATAAACAAAACTATAATCAGACATATAGGGTTACCCAATCTTAAGACTTCTTTATTGCACCTTGTTGTGTAAGTTGGTGAGATATTCTCTCTTCCTTGGTTCTCTAAAGAGCTAAAATAACTTATCGAAGAACAACTGACTTTGTGATATCATCTATATACTTCTCATTCATGAATTGATATTCCTTGGGTAAGGATTTCTTTTTTCAATAGTGTTGGTGTCTAAATACAAGTTATCTTTATGTCACACTACTATCAAACCTGATTTACTTGGCTTTTTCAGGAATTGATGTCTTTACATGTAAGTTGCTTGACCACATGTTCAAGAGGTTCAAATCAGATGCTTTGGTAAGGATAAGGAACAAGGATTAACAAGCCCTTACCTTTATTCATGAATGTTTGGATGAATCAATGCTTGAAAAGGTGGCTAATGGAACCCACTAGAAAGAATCCTAAAAGATTTTGCAAATCCCTTTCCATCGGTTGACAAAGTTTAGAGGGTTCGATTCCAAGTACTTATAGGTGAATTTAAAACCTTGAGAGTGAAATAATCTAGGTCAACTATGGGTTATTATTTAATGTTGTAAGATTTTGAATCAAATGAAGAGATATGGAGAAAAGATATAACACATTTGTGTTATTGAAAAGATTCTTCACTCCTTGATTTTAAAATTTAATTATATAGTTTATGTTATTGAATCATAAGATATAGACTCAATAATAATTGATGGATGAACTACAAACCCAAAAAACAACTTTAAAAAGAGGCAAGTTGTATCATTAGAGCAAGTCTTTAATCCCAAAGCTTTTTTGAAAGATGATATTGAAGAAAAAGAGCTAGGGAGGATGAGATGGAGAAAATGGTCATAAGAAGTAAGAAAAAGAAGAGGTAATTGTGCTAATTATAACAATAGTGAAAAAAAAGGCATTGATCAATTTTAGGTTGTGGGAGATCAAAAGGAATAGGCCATTATTGACACGACCAAAAGATTGATGTCTTCTCCCAAGTACAAGAGTGTCAAAGAAATAAATAAC
>NW_011501413.1:38366-44108 GCF_000495115.2 Populus euphratica
TAGTAGTAGTAGTAGTAGTAGTAGTAGTAGTAGTAGTAGTAGTAGTAGTAGTAGTAGTAGTAGTAGTAGTAGTAGTAGTAGTAGTAGTAGTAGTAGTAGTAGTAGTAGTAGTAGTAGTAGTAGTAGTAGTAGTAGTAGTAGTAGTAGTAGTAGTAGTAGTAGTAGTAGTAGTAGTAGTAGTAATAATAATAATAATAAAGAAAGAGAAGAAGAAGAAGATGATGAGAACTTTGAGATGGAATATTAATGTAACGATTAAACAATGATAATAACAAATGTCAAGGTTAGAGGTTCCACTAATGGTATATCAAACAAGTATAGTATAAACTCTTATTATTGAATTGGAAACCACACACAAAGGAGGTTCCAATCAGATTATATATTGTTAACATGATTACATTAGTCATCTTATTCAATTAATGCTAATACTTGTAAATCTCGTCAAGCATTCATGATTATAACTTATGTTAACAACAAATCAAGTTCCTTTCATAGCTCAGGTGTCGGTTATACCATACATTATGGGCTATGAAAGTGCCAAGCATTTGTTGTACCAAGTGTTATACAACATAAATCAAGATTAGTCATTTAACAAGCAAAGTATTAAAGAGTGAACAAGATAGCAAATATAAAACATGTTAGTATCAAACATTAAAGTCCATATTAAGTTTACATTATACTTATTCTTACACCATTAGTGTAACCTTTTCACCTTGACATAATTAACTTAGCTAGACATAATGAAAGAAAGCAAAATAGATAAACAAAATAAGAACATAAAAGTTAACTAAGTAAAGGAAAGGAAATGAAAGGCATAAACTTAATATTAATGAAAACAAAGCATAAAAAATACAAAGAGAGAAAGGAAGAGCATGATCTTGATCTGGAAATCAAGATGCCTAAATGCATGGCAAATGCCTCCTTTTATAGGCCAAAAATGGGAACTATTGATTTGATGACTAATTGATAAGTGGGTGACCAACTTTTGACTTGGTGACAATCCTTATCTTCTCTTGTCTGCCCAAAACGTCATTGATAACGTCAAAATTGGAGCCAGTTGTAAACATGAAAGTTGTAGGCAATTGTCTCAGCTTTCTTGTGTAAAAATTTCAGCTCATTTGGACTTCTAGAACTCCAGATATGGCCAAAATACCGAATAGTGCTCGGGCTGGAAGACAGATTCGGGCTTCTTTGTTGTTGCTACAATTTGGACTTGATAATGGCCTTTTTAGATCTTGGGCTCCATATGAAAGTTGTAGGCCTATGTCTTACCTTTCCATCCATATAAATTGGACCTAAATCTGAGATCTGTAGCTCCAGATATGACCCAATTACCGAACAGTGTTCCGGTTTGGATTGCACCGACATCTCTTTTCTAAGTTTGGCCATCTCTTTATCCTTGCAATTTAAGTTCTTCAAGTCATCAATCAATCCTTTCATTTATGTGATAGGCCTGCATTAAAAATAGACATTTACCATAAATTATAGGTATCTTATATTATTAGATACATTATTATAAAACATATTTTAGTTAAGGAGTTATTGATACTTCAAGTGCAAAATGATGATATAAAACCATGATAAAAATGCACTTTTAAGTACTAATCACACCCCCCAACCAGCTTATTACTAGTCCCTAGTAATCAAAGCGTTAAAATAGAAAACAAATTTGCAAATTTCACAAAGCAAGGTATTCATCATTTAACTTCCATTAGTCTATCCAGATAAACAAACTCTCATTAAATTTATATATCTGCTCAATACCTCTTAACAAGATATTAATAAACCTTTCTTTTGTGCTCAATGTATCAACACATAATTATGGGGCTTTTCTTGGAAGAAAACAAAATTTTTGTTCTAATGTTTAAGGTTAACTTCCTTGGGTTGGGATTACTATTTTTGTCTTTTTTTTTTTTTTTAACTCTATATACATATAATTTAAAAATATCATGCATCTTTAACCCATGTAATGAGCTTTCAGCTAATGACTCCCAGACCAGTTGGTCTTAGGGCATTAGGTGTTAAGACACCCCTACGAGCTTAGTAACTCGGGTCGCAGATACTGATATGTAGATAGTGCAATGTTTGATTCCTTTAAGCTTTTCTCCTCAACCCATGTAACAAGCGTTGGGCCAATAGCTCCCAAGTCAGTTGACTTTAGGGTATTAGGTGTTAAAACACCCCTTCGGGCTTAATTGCTTAGGTTAGGGAGGCTACGAAACCAAACTTATCTACATTTTTATTATCATCATTTTTTTTTCTTTTTTTCTTTTTTTTTTTTTTTTTTTTTTTTTTTTTTTTTTTTTTTTTTTTTTTTTTTTTTTTTTTCTTTTTAATTATATACAATCCCTTTCCCTTAGTTGTTACCTTTAACAAAAGAACATAAATAATGTAATAATCCAATATGCAACCCACAATCATATGTTAAAGTGTGTGTGTGTAAATTAAGGTTTAAAAATACATGTTAAATAAGTATATGAGCAGAATTAAGTGGTAACAATACGAGAGTTTGTAAACCTGAATATTTCAGGAAGTATTATAATAGACCTTGTTAAGAATGGTTACTAAGATGCGTCTCAAGAGTCACTTTAACAAAAGAAC
This sequence comes from Populus euphratica, assembly GCF_000495115.2. Classification (NCBI taxonomy): domain Eukaryota; kingdom Viridiplantae; phylum Streptophyta; class Magnoliopsida; order Malpighiales; family Salicaceae; genus Populus; species Populus euphratica. The sequence goes on from NW_011501413.1 coordinate 40,968, forward strand.
TCCTTTACTCTGCCATCCTAGTAACAACAATTATGCACATGCTTTATGAAATGAAAAACAATTTTTTTTTTATCAACTACTACCCTCTCCCCCCAACCAAAACGAGACATTGTCCTCAATGTTCTAAGGTAGAAAGATAGAGTATAGAAGATATCACCTGAAATAACGAACACTGACAAACCTGAAACACACTGAAACAAATATAAGAAACAACAAAACACAATAATAAAACCAAGCATGTGTATGTACAGGTAGTTGTGATTGTGGCTCACATCTTCCCTTGGTTTTACGTCCAAGAACGGCTTAAACGCCCTCTATGGGTCGGGGATAGGCTTCCCATCCAGTTTTCTTAAAAACTGGCAAACAGGGTCTTTTTTAGTCAGATTCCCAAGACTAAGTCGATCATGTTCTTTATGAAATAGTGGCCATAAATCATGAATTGCACGATGCACATCTCCACTAGGATGCGTCTCAAGAGTCAATAGAAGATTATCTAAAGACTCCTTACTCAGGCCATCCTTAATGAATTGTATTTTATCTTCACGGTTTATAGATACCATTCCTAAAGAACGACATTGTGTATTACAAGTCCATCTAGCACATCGATGACAGACTTTCAGTCGTTTTGCATGACGTTTCTTTGCAAAAGTACTTTTACATGTTCTAGGCATGTGTGAAATGAAGTTAGAGGACTCACCTGATAATCGGGCCTTTGCTTCAATCAACCAGCGAATATCTTTAGGAATTCCATGATTCATTAACAATCTCAATCTGGCACATCTAGCACGGTACATTTTTGTGATCGCATTCTGAGGCAGAGCGGGAAAATTACAAATATCAGTTATTGTGGGAAACTGAAAGAACCGACTTAAGTCACGGAGTACCGTTGTCCGTCATTTGACCGGGGTGAGAGAAACTAGCAAAAATCACTCAAAAAGAAACACAAAAATAATGTGAGAAAAAACAAAATAATCAACCTTTATCTACAAGATCATTCAAACTAGTTGATTCATTTTCACTAGGAAAATTATCAAAGTAAGCTTTCAAACGATGTCCATTTTCCTTAAAAACATTGTCATTCATTGAATTCTCAATATCACAAGCCCCATAAGGATTGCTCCATCTTGATCTTAGCTCTCTAGGGAATGCATAGAGTTGAGAATTATAAAACAAAACTTTTTGACCAGTATCAACTTTTTGATAATTTGTACAAGTTTTGCAGAATGCATACGTGTCTTTGAGCATGGTGGGCCAATAAAATTCATTTTGAAAGATTTTTGTAGCTGCCTTTTTTTACGAGAAATAACTTCCACATGCTTTAGAATGATAAAGTTTAATGACACTACTTACCTCATTGTCGGGAATGAATCTTTGAAATATTTGATCAGGACAATATTTGAATAAGTTAAGGTCATCACAATAAAAGTTCTTCACTTCGTTCAAAAACTTTTCTTTGTCTTAGGTACTCCAATCAACTGGCCAATCTCCTAAAGCAAGAAAATTGATATTTTTATCATACCAAGGCATTGGACTAAGAAAAAGTAAGGATTCATTAGGAAAGTAATCATCGATTTGTGTGATGTTAGATGTCGAATTTGTTGTCACTTTTGACAAAAGATCCCCATCAACATTTTCAGTACATTTTTCATCCGTGATTTCTTCCTCAGAATAAATCATTTGCAAATCTTCAGATTCATCCAACTCATTTTTACTTAAATTAGATTCAATTTGATCATAAACTAATTTGTCAATATGATCTACTTCTTGTAAATCATTATCATCTCCAGGTTGCTTGCAAATGTTGAAAATATTCATCTCCAATGTCATGTTTCCAAATGATAGCTTCATCATTCCATTCCTATAATTAATCAATGCATTAGAAGTTGCAAGAAATGGACGTCCTAAAATAACAGGAAATGAATTACATTCTTCAACAGGTTGTGTGTCCAAGACAACAAAATCCACAAGATAAATGAATTTATCAACTTGTACTAACACATCTTTGACTATTCCTCGAGGCACTTTTATAGATCTATCGGCAAGTAAAAGAGTTATAGAAGTTGGTTTTAACTCACCTAGATTGAAACTCTGAAAAACTGAATATGGAAGTAAATTCACACTAGTACTGAGATCAAGTAAATCTCTTTCAATTTTATGCTCTCCAATAAAGTAAGAAATTGTAGGACAACCAGGGTCTTTATATTTCAAAGCATTATTGTTCTGAAGAATAGCACTTACTTGTTTGGCTAGAAAGGCTTTCTTTTTCACATTCAGTTTCCTCTTCAAAGTGCATAGATCTTTCAAAAATTTAGCATAGGAAGGAACCTGTTTAATAACATCCAGCAAAGGTATATTGATTCTTCCCTATTTGAAAGTTTCAAAGATTTCAGAGTTGTGATTGACTTTCCTTTGTTTGGTCATGGCTTGAGGAAATGGAAGTGGTGGCGAAGAATCAATCGTTTCTTTGTAATTTTCAGATTCAACCCCTTCCTTACCCTTAGAGATTGACTGATCATCTTTCTCATAAGGTTCAAGAGTGGGTTTTTCAATAACCTTACCACTGTGAAGAGTAGTGACTGATTTGACTTGATCCATGTGTTGGCTTCTGGAACTACTTGCATTTGCATTGTATTGCCCCTTGGGATTTTGTTGTGGTTGAGATGGAAACTTACCTTTCTCTTGGAAACTGAAAGTAGATGTCAATTTTGCAAGAGTATCTTTAAAATCTTTCATGTTTTGAGCAAGTTGAGTATTGATTGTCTCTTGCTTTTCAATGAATGCATGCAATGTTTCCTTAAGATTTCTTCTAGGAGGTGGAGCATAAGGAGGTGCATATCCATGAGAATTTTGGAAGTTGTGGTGTGTTTGAAATGGTGGTTGTGAAGTTTGTACATTGTTGTTCTCACTCTTCCAACTCAAATTTGGGTGATTTCTCCAACCAAGGTTGTATGTTTGTGAGTATGGGTTGTGATTGGCCCTTTAGAAACTGTTTAAAGCATGGGCTTATTCATAGAGACATTCCTTAAAAGAAGGCAAGGTTGGACAATTATTGGTTGAGTGTTTATTTGTTTCACACATTTGACACACAATCTTTTCAACAGATTTTAATTGACCACTCCTTTTCAATTCTAGTGCCTCGAC
>NW_011500044.1:0-38882 GCF_000495115.2 Populus euphratica
TGACTAAAAAAATTAAAATGACATCTTTTTAAAAAAAATTTAAAACAAAAACATATTAGATCAACTTGAATCAACTATAGTTAACTTGCTAAATAAATAAAAATTAAATTTAATTCTCAATTAATTTAATATTGAAGGATGAAATAAAAAACAAGTTTTAACTAAAAAATGAGCTAAGTAAACTTGGATTAATTTATTAAGTTTAAATGTTGAGATCTAAATAACACTATATAAAGAAAATTAAAATAAATTATAAAGATCAATTTTAAAATCAATTCAATGTTAAAAGATGCAATTAAAAAAATCAATTAATAAAAGAACATAAAAAACAACTTAAGTCAATTAACCAAACCATAACTCGAATTATGAGACTAAGATAACCTTATAAAATGCAAATCAAAATAAATTATGAAATATAATTCTCAATCAATCCAATATTGAAGGATAAAGTTAAAAAAATTAATTAATTAAAAAAATAACAAAAAATCCATGTTAATTAGCATAACCTACAACGTGGATTATAAAATCTTGATAACCCTATATATAAAAAGAAAATAAATAAAAATTATGAAGCTCAATTCTTAATAAACTCAATGTTGATTAATTAAATTAAAAAAAAACAAACAGTGACTCAAGTCGATTCGAGTTAATCTACTAAATTCGAGTCAAGAGACTAAAATAGCTTCTTAGAAAGCAAACAAGAAAAATTTTAAATTTTAACTCTCAATTAATTCAATGTTGAAGGATGAGTTTGAATAAAAATACAAAAAAAAACATTTAAGTCAACTTAGCTAACTTATAAAATTTGAGTTCACGATCATGAAACTATAATAAACTCATAAAAATAAAATCAAAAAATAATTATGAATCTCAATTATCAATCAATCCAATATTAAGAAATGAAGATGAGAAAAGTTTTTTAAAAAAAAACCTAAGTCAACATAACTAGTTGTATAATTTACGACCTATGTTATAAAACCGGAATAACTATATAAAAAATAAATTAAAATAAATTATGGAATTCATTACCGTATAAATTTAATATTGAAGACTAAAATTGAAAAAATATTATCAAACATTTTGATTTTTGAGGATTATGAGTGAAAAATGCTTTGGCATTTCATGATGTTATTTATTAGTGGAAATTTTGGTGGTGGATAATGTGATATATCACATAGAGATATTAGAGATACATAATAGTTACTTAGAAAATTAACATAGAAAAAATTTGGATGTCTTGACTGCTAATGTGAACTACACTTTTATGGTGGAGTAATCTGAATATGAAGGTGGCTTTCGGGGTATATATTTATTGATTGATTGTTACCTTACAGTAAATAAGCTCGTCACTGACGCATGAATCAAGCTATCTTGATTCATGCCAACCTCAATAATTTTCTTGTTCTTTAAAATAAATGAAGCACCCAAAGACGACTTCCACTCAATCTGTTTAAAAAAACTAGAGGAAGGATATGGTTCTAGGGGCGGCTTGTCGTTAATGACTTACATCTCAATCCATTAACTTGTTTACCAAACATATTAATGTGATATTTTATAATAACATATCAAAATCAAACAGCTGTAATAAGCATAGTTTTCTAGAGCAACAATCACTTCGCTTTTTAAGGATACTTTTAGTATGCGCAGGAGGCTGTGGCCCAGTGACCGAAGGAAATTATTTCCTTCCTCTGCATATGCATAGGATGTTCAGTTAGTTTAAAAATTAATTATAATAAATATAAGCTAGTATGGATATCCTAGGTTAAATAAAAAAAAAGAAGATACTTTTAATATGCTGGATAGAATAAGATGGAATAAGACTGGACGACGACAGAAACCAGTAAATGCTTTGTCTACTTTTTGGTATACAAAGGATTGAACTATACAACCTTACGTGTTGCTTTATATTTGATAAGCCTACTATCCCACATAACAACATATTTGGTAAGCCTTTTGTTGATCTTTGTTTTTGATCTGTGTTATTCCCATTGTATGCCACTGCTCCCTTTATGTCAAATAATCTCTTAAATTGTTCAAGACTCTCCGATTTATGACCTATGATAACAGTTGTTGCTTCGTTGAATGGGCTTCACATCATACTTGCATACCTGAATCATTTTTCTGGCCTCCATGTTGACCAAGTTTACCTATAGTAATTCGTGTTCAAATCGACAATTAATTAAAGTGTCAAAAGCATTTTTCTCCCCCAAAATAGTAGCTATCTATGTTCAAGCATTGAAATCATAGACTTCTGATTTCAAAAAATAAATAGAATTAACACCCTCAGATGAAACCCATCATGCACTATCCATCTCCAAAAAAAAAAAAAAATAGCTTGAGGTAAGAGTGAGCAACCCTTTTCCAATGGATTCCTTAAGACTAATAGTGTTGTTTTCATTTTCTTGTATTCTTCTAGCCTCACTGAGTATTGCTCAACCAGATTTCTTGTACCAGTCTTGCAGAAACATCGAAAACAACTACACAGCTAACAGCACTTTCCAAAAGAACCTTGACAGCCTCCTTTCTTCTCTGGCCTCCAATACCCAAATTGACTACGGATATTATAATTTCTCTGCTGGTCAAATAGGCCCGGACCAAGTACATGCAATTGCACTTTGTAGAGGAGATATTTTGCTGAATGAGTGTCGAGGTTGCGTTAGTAACTCTGTGCGTAAGATCTTACAGGTTTGTCCTAACCAGAAAGAGGCGATAGGAATTTATGATTTCTGTATTCTACGATACTCCAACAGATCCTCGTTTGGTGTCTTAGACGAAGAGTTTATTGTGTACACTTGGAACACAGAAAATGCCTCGCATGTGAATCTATTCAGTCAGGCACTTGTAAACTTAACAAGTCGACTTCGTACAGCTGCAGCTTCAGGTACTTCACTTCTAAAGTTTGCGACAGGAAATCAAACGGCGGGAATCATTACAATATTTGGACTCGTTCAATGCATGCCTGATTTATCAGCCCATGATTGTGATGATTGCCTGGCTGGGACTTTTCAACAGATTCGAAGCTGTTGTGATGGACAGATCGAAGGAAAGATTGGAGGGAGAATTGTAAGAGGAAGCTGCTATTTAAGGTTTGAAACCTACCCTTTTTATAGAGTTACAGCCGCCACATTAGCACAGCTACCACTTCCGCCAGCTGCAGGTAGACCTTGAAAAGATATGAATTAAGATAGCCCTTTTACCTTTCACACACACACACACACACACACACTAAATTATGCGGTTCATACCAAGTCATCCATGCAACATCCTCAATTTTAAGAAGAGAATACAAAAACTCTAGTAGTCCTAATTCTCACCAGAAAAAATTCATAGAAAATGAGTGAATTCAATGTAAGAAATTATAGTTATCACTTTGTATTGAATTAAATTCAACTCCTTTCTCAAGCAAAAAATAAAATAAAATCGTTCAATTCAAATCACGTATTTCTACTGAAACGTGGAAATGGAATCCCATATACACTTGTCCTTCTACTTTTCTTTTAGATTGAAGGAGAAGGAAAATATTAGATTCTCGCAGCCTAAACCCTGTTGAGAACCTGTAGTTACAATTATATATGATTATATTGGTCAAGAAAAAAAGAAGTCCGACCGCCAGACTTTCGGAGACTTGCCCTTTATCTTGCATACACTATTAGAAAATAAATTCGAGATTATTATCAGAAATTACCGATGGAAATATTGCTTCCCTTGTTATTAACGAGTTACAGAGAGAGTTTGAGGAAAATTTTATCTTTTTTTTTAATTACCACATAATTTTTCTATCAGCAAGTGATTTTTCCATTATAACAAATATATGCACTGATGCAAACGACGGATTCTTCTTTATCGTACAAGACAATAAATTTAATCATTTCACTCATAGTTGAGCATTAACATTTCAGCTTCTATTTACATTTTATCTGAAACCTTTCCCTGGTTTGCAGAGAATGGCAATACAACTCGGAAAGTTGTAATCATCATTGTTTCCGTATTAATCTTCATGGCAGTTATAGTTATCACTTCCATCTTTCTTTATTGTAGGCGGCCAAAGCAAGAGGTCAAAAGTATGTTAGTCTTTACTCAATATACATAATAATGGTCAGGGATACAGATTTGAACATTGAATGGAATTAACTACTTCAACGTTTTTCTTTCATGAAGATTTCAAAGAAAATGGAGGCAATGAATGCGTGCAATTCAGATTTGCATCCATCAGAGTTGCAACACATAACTTCTCTGATGATAATAAGCTTGGACAAGGTGGCTTTGGTGCTGTTTATAAGGTAATTAATGATATTAAAAGGTTGAAATGTGAATCAAATATTTGTTAAATTTTATATAACTTGAAGATGATTGTATTACGTGATGTTGATTTGCATTGTTTTTATCTTAAACTATTTCAATGGAAAAATGATTCAGGGTCTGCTTCAAGATGGACAAGCAATAACTGTAAGGAGACTAGCAAGAAATTCTGCACAAGGAGAAGTTGAATTTAAGAACGAGGTCCTGTTAGTGGCAAGGCTTCAGCATAGGAATCTAGTAAGACTCCTTGGTTTCTGCTTGGAAGGAACAGAAAAGCTTCTAGTGTATGAGTTTCTGCCTAATTCAAGTCTCGATCAATTCTTATTTGGTAATCCGAAAACACTATTTTGTTACTATTCTAACTCTTAATTTATTTTTTTGAAAGAGTAGATTATGTTGCTCCTTGTTCCTTTTTGATGCCCATGCTTTTAGACTTCATGGCTGTAGATCCAAGCAAGCGATCGCTCATTGATTGGGAAATACGCTACCAGATCATAGTAGGCATTGCTCGAGGAGTTCTCTACCTTCACCAAGATTCTCAGCTTCGGGTTATTCATCGTGATCTAAAAGCTAGCAACATTTTGTTAGATGATGAAATGAATGCTAAAATCTCGGATTTTGGCATGGCAAAGCTATTTCAAATGGATCAAACGCAAGACGCCACAAGTAGAATTGTGGGGACCTTGTAAGTTTAAGAATCTAGCTACAGCTTATTGCTAAAATTTCGTGTAACTATTTCTAAAGCAACACATGATTAAGACTTGTAATATTTCAACATTGCAACTGAAATTATTTAAATTATGGTTACCTTCAGGGGCTACATGGCTCCAGAATATGCGATGCATGGATGCTTCTCAGCGAAGTCAGATGTTTTTAGCTTCGGTGTGCTAGTTTTCGAGATTATTAGCGGTCGTCAAAATGGTTCATTCAATAGCGAGGAAGAGCAAGAATACCTTCTCACCAACGTAAGTAACATCTTTATGAGTAGGTTCAGATCAATTGAACTTTTTTTTTTTGTTGCTGCTAAAAATGGTTCATTGTATTTTTCTAATCTATTACCCCAACACTTGGGAACAATTGATAAAATCAAAATGTTTGCAGGCATGGGAGAGTTGGAATGAAGGAAGAACATTAAATCTGATAGATCCTATTCTCAAAAGGGTTGTTTCAAGGAGAGATGTATTGATAAGATGTTTCCACATGGGATTACTATGTGTCCAAGAAAAGGTAGCAGATAGACCAACCATGGCTTCAGTTATTCTGATGCTTAGCAGCGACTCTTTCGTTCTTCCATTACCATCAAGACCTCCATATTGTATGCACTCCGCTATGGAGGAACAAGAAACATCAAGGCCGACACAAGATATTCCCTCCTCTAGAGAACAACCAATATCAACATCAAGTTCATTGACTAATCATGAATCATATCCATCAGATCAATCTGGAATTGGCCATCTCGAATCCTCCATTAATGAGATTTCAAATCCTTAGTTCTCCTTACTCATCGTTTTCTGTCTTCTTCCAGCAGTCACACATAAAGGTATTTTATGCAATGTTGTCCAAAATTCATTGATTGAACCAGAGATTATTGATCCGTTTACCAGGGAATTGAATGATAATAAGCATATTTGACTAAATAAATTGTAATCAACGTACCATTATCCCACCATAGCTAATGCAAGGAACAATATATCTTGGCATAAATGTTCATTTTATTGGAAAAAACATAATTTTGCTAATATCCACACCTATTTTTATTAAGTCCAAAATTTCTTTTCATTCATTTTTTATTGGGATTTTTTTTCTCACAAATACTGAATTTAAGCAGGTAATCGAATAAAAGTAATTGTTATTATTTTATGACTGGAGTATAATTAGCTATTTCTTAAATGAATAAATAAATAAAACAGATTATTTTCAAGATAAGCAAATAAAACATTTTTATAATACTTAAGTGATATTTAATTATACATAATTTGAGACCTTGAGTTAAAGATCTAAAGTATTCATTAGTGCACGCTTTTCCTCTGTATAGACAACTTGTTGGGTTACCTGCTCCATATGCCTGCTGTAGTGACTTCATCATTACATTCACCCAGCTAGAATCGTCTACTTGAATTATTTAATGAATGATGCATTTAAAAAGTGAACAAATTTCAGGGTATGACTCGACAAGACAATAATATATCCAAGGCGGCTTGCCTAGAATCAGTTGCATCTCAATCAATTGTTTTCTACTCATGTAATTTAAAAGTACCCTCGTTAAATCAAAATTGTTTGGAGCAGTAGGGAATCGCTGTTGGAATCAAAGGAATTAAAAGAAAAAACACGGTGATGTGTACCTTTTTATGAATACTTATACCGATGAAATTATAGTTGAATTCAAATAAAAATAGTTGTATAGTAACGTATCACTGATATCAACAAAATTATTGATGAACCGCCAAAAAGATAGATAGTTTTTTTGAATATTTAAGTGTGAAATAAAACTTTCAAGATTACTTTATTAAGAAAATCACTAATGAATTAATTAAAAATAATATTATTTAATAGTTAATTGATAATTTCATCAATAAAAACACAATATAAAACCCCGGGAGGTTGCTCCAAGTTCATTTTCCCTCTCATTTTCTCTCTTCACTCTCGTTCAAATCCCCCTCACTCGAATCCTCTATTTATAGTAGTAGAACTTAAGGTATTTATAATCAACACGATTAAAAGGTATGTGTGGTGAATCTTTTATTTTTTACAAAGGAATTAAAAGAAAAAACACGGTGAAGTGTAACTTTTTATGAATACTTTTACCGATGAAATTATAATTGGATTTAAATAAAAATAGTTGTATGGTGATGTGTCACTGATATCAACAAAATTATTGATGAATCGCCAAAAATCTAGATGGTTTTTTTGAATATTTAAGTGGGAAATAAAACTTTCAAGATTATTTTATTAAGGAAATCACTAATAAATTAATTACAAATAATATTATTTAATAGTTAGTTGATAATTCCATCAATAAAAACACAATATAAAACCCCGGGAGGTTGCTCCAAGTTCATTTTCCCTCTCATTTTCTCTCTTCACTCTCGTTCAAATCCTCCTCACTCGAATTCTCTCTTTATAGTAGTAGAACTTAAGGTGTTTATAATCAACACGATTAAAAGGTATGTGTGGTGAATCTTTTGACTTATTTTTTATTAGTACTTAAAAGTACATTTTTATCATAGTTTTATATTATTATTTTGCACTTGAAGTATCAATAACTCCTTAACTAAAACATGTTTTATAATAATATATCTAATAATATAAGATACCTTTAATTTATGGTAAATGTTCATTTTAAATGCAGGCCTATCAAATAAATGAAAGGATTGATTGATGACTTTAAGAACTTAAATTGCAAGGGCAAAAAGATGACCAAAATTAGAAAAGAGATGTAGGTGCAATCCAAATCGGAACACTGTTTGGTAATTGGAGGTGGTAACACGGTGACAGCAGCCATTGGCATGCCCGTCTAGCTTGACCAGTCCCTTTCACTATTGCCCTGCCTTCCTCAAACTTATCACCCCATGTTTTACTCGGCTCTTTACGTGATCATGATCGACTTCCCCGCAGCCTCTCGCTACCCTCCTCTCTGATCCTGTTCATCTTTCTTTACCTCATGTCAAATGTTATACCAGAACGTTGTAATAACTCGTGTGCCGTTGAATGCGCAAATTAAGAGGGTACACGAGAATATGATAATAGTTAAAAATTAATTTAAAATAAAAAAATTAAATTTTAATGAAAAATATGTTAAACCTCGATACTAAACGCCTCTCAGTTGCGCGGGGCATGCCCTTTGATTTCTAGACAAACTCTCTCTTCAAATCACCAGTGAAATGAAACCTTCACAAGGGTCATGAATGCATGTTCATCGAAGTGTTGCATGGTGTTTAATGAGTTTTATTTTTTATACTATTTCTTTTCCTTGGTTTAAATATCGGGATCGAGAATATTTATTAAATTTGTTCAAGTACGTAGATGTGTAAATTGGTTTGAATATATGTTCTTATATTTTTTTTAATAGTGAATATGTATGCTGGTTAATTTATTCATAGAACTTTCAGCTTATCCCAAATATCCCTATAACTTCCCTTATTCTGAAAACTTATCCTCCGTGACAATTTTCCTCCGAAATTTTCAAATCCATGGTAAGGGGTTGCTTGTTTTTGCAGTAAAAATCATGGTTTCTTATGATTTTTTGGAGTTCTGGTACGGTGAAGTTCAAAATAATTTAGAACATGTTATTTTAATATATTTATAAAAAAACGCTTTTAAAAAAATCTCAAAACAATACCAAAAACACATCACCACAAGAGAGACAGTGGGGGGTAATTATGGCATAGCAACTCGTCTCGCTCGTTGGAGTTTTGAAGTATATATGCTGAAAAAGGTCAAACAATAACCAGGCAAGCATTCATCCTGTGCAGCATTAAATAAGCCTGACATTGTCGTTCTTGTTATTTTAATCCAGTAAAAAATTACAAGCAAGATCGAAGTAGTTTCCTGCGGAGGAGGAGGCTAATTTCTGTCGTGTGTCGTTGCTTGCTTTGCTTTCAAGCACCCTCGGACCTGTGGCTCCTACCCTTAAAATTTGTACTAGAGAGAGCTAGCTATACAACTCACGAGACCTTCCACGTGCCATGCGTTTATACTTGCCCCAGGAGTCCTTTCTTTCTCAAGGTTAGTTCGTATCGTGTGTGTGCGTAACAACTGATATCCTTACTGAACAATTAAAGAGTTAATCATCTATCCATCTATAATTGCTGGATGTTAATTGAATTTATAGGATTAAATTTTATATATATATATATGTCAATTAATTATTATTGTTAAATTCAATATATAAATGCTAATTGAATATATAGGTTTAATTTTTTTTCCTATTTGATAATTCAATATATAAATGCTAATTGAATATATAGGTTTAATTTTTTTTTCCTATTTTATTGTCAACATTGCACTAATGTTTTATTGTATTTGTTAAATTTTAATTGTTGTTGTCAAATTTGTAATATAAATAGTTGAATATATAGGATTAAATTTAATTACAAAGAATTCTTATTAATTCTTTATTAAAAACATTAACATGTTGCAAATAAGATGACATTGAATAATCAAAATTGTTAGTAGAAATAAATTAAAATCAATTGGTTTGTAGCATATATTTTGTATATCTGTAGGATTGAAAATTCTTGATAGTCTCTATTATAGGGGAGGTGCTGCCATTTTCTTTAAAATGAAAATTGATTATGGTAATATTCATTAAATTTGTGTAAATGTAAAGGAAAAAATCAACTTCACACTGTGAGCACATAATTGCAGCAGGTTATTTTAGAAGTGACGATGACAAAGTGTCATTAGGTGCCAAGCAAGAAGAGACACCTATATCGACACATAACACTGCCTTTTTTAGTGTTGTTTCACAATTTAGAGGTGGTGTCCTTTCACATTGGTATTAAATCACCTGGAAGTACGAGGCGCATTAGAAGGATAACCTTTCAATGTAAGTTTGTTTTACTTTGAGTTTGTTTGTGTTTAACAATTTATGAACAACTAATATTTCATTAATTTTGTCGATTTTTAGGTTTACAACCATTGAGGCCGCCCAAGTAATAACATCGGCGTTTAAATTGTCGATGGAGATTTCTTTGTTTCAATAGATTCAAATTTATAGACATCCTGATTGGAACCCTCATGTCAATGCATGGTTTTCAAGATTTCAAGTTAGTGTTACCTTAAAAGTTTTACTACTTTTTTATGTAAATTCGTATACTTTATTTAGAATATTGATTTATTTTTCATAAATTGTTAATGCAAGGGTAAATTTGAATGGGATAGAGAAAAAGACAATGTTGTGAATAGGGTTTGGGAGAATCATGCTGCAACTAGATAACGACGAAAACAATATGATAATTATTTTTTATTTTAAATATTAAAATTGCATTTGTCATTAACTCATAGAATATGTTTGTATCATGTAGGTTGTGTGATTTTTGGTATGAGGCATAAAAAAAGGCTAAAAATATGCTAGGAACAACACTCTGTTTGGCTGGAATGACGTGATTGTTTGGAGGGATTTTAGGCCGCCATACATCCCAGAAGATATATGGGTGGAATATATTTAGCACGTGACGTCGGAGCATTTGACATGACACTTACAGTCCAGTGCGGGGAACCGGAGCTAGCAAATTCACGGCTAAGTTACCACGCACACGGTGGCTCTGTTTATATTGTTTTGCATACAAAGCAAATGGTAAGATTATTTTTAATTACACCTATCTTTAATTAATTTGTTGTTATTTATAAATATATTTGACTTGCAACATTATTTTTCTTATAGGTTACGACTCTTGAACATGAGTTAAGCCCAATAAAGCTTTTTGTGGAGATATAGGTGCAAAGTAAAGACCACCAAAAAGAGGTGTAACAATTTATCGACAACCACGCTCAATACTTTGTGGTATCATTTTTTTTGTAAGTTATTATTTTCTTGAATTGAATTTGATGATTTCAGTTTTCATTTTCAAGAGATGTATAACAGCCGATTAAAGGAGAGATATGAGAACGATCCTTTAACCTACTTAGATTTCAATCTTGATTTATAGATGGAGGCAAAATAGTTTGGTGGACCTGATAGAATCATATATGGACTCTCTAACACTATGGTCGAGAACTTACTGGCGAGCCATAATGTCTCAACTATTAGAAGCTCCCAATTGATATCAAACACCTAGTCTCAGGAGTTCATGGCCTTGCAACAACATATAACTCATCTCACATAAAAATATGAGCAACTTTTGGCGGATTATGAACAACTCTGCCAAATAGTCATGGACATGAGATCACAGATGGGTGGTACGTGTGTGCTCTCTTTTTGGCCATACGATTCCAGGAACAACTAGCCTAAACCTGTTTTATACTGTCCGTTTTAGGTCCCTCCTATAATTGGGTTGCCGACCCTCACGGTTTTAAACATATATAACATGTTAGCAACCAGTATTATTAATAAGACCAACTACCAAGCCCTCACCAGTTAATGTGAAATATTATAATTTTTTTTAATTATTTTCTTTTTTGTTCAAAAGACTTTTTTTTAAAAATTATTTTTTAATTATTACAGATGGATATACCGATGGACACAATCCGTTGGTATATTCTAGAGAGTTTGAAACAATTTACTTTGTATGTCACTTACATCACCGACATAATTATTTTCGTCAATATTTTGAATTAAAGCGGGTGAATTTTTTTGGCACACATTTTCCATCTGTAAAACCATTGGTGTTTTTTTTACCAACAAATATGTCTATAAAAATGACATTACCAACAAACATATTACCGACAAACTATTTTTGTCTATAAATCTGTCAATAAATTGTTTACCAACAAATTGTTAGTGTAAATACTGTTAATTCTAGTAGTGGAATATTTGCTTCATGATTGAATTATCACAAATTACAAGTCGTCTAAATGTTCGACCTATAATGGTAATCAACAAGAACCACCAGTGAGAAATCTCTTAAAATCTTTTAGGAGAGATGAATTGATATACCTTAAAGTGTTAACTCCTTTGTTGTGTTTTAGGTGTTCACGTACTGTACTTTACTCACCCTATAAAATAAGAGGCATAACTTTCTATTTATATAAAAACCTAAAAATTCATAAATGATAAAATATAAATTTATATATTAAATAATATCACATATATTATTTTAAGTTAATTTTACAAATTTATTCAATCAAATCCTTACTTGATTGGTTATGGTTCTAGAATTGTAACCCCCTGTATTAATTACATTCTAGTCCTTAATTTCTAAAATTTATTTATAATCAAGTCATAGTTGCTTATTCATTCCATTTTAATTTCTAACCAATGGTTCTTATATGTGTGATCAATCACGTTTTCTAATAAGTTAGCCTAAATAGAAATCATAATCCTAAATAAAATAGGATTAAATTAATTAAATAAATTAATTTATTCTCAATTCAATAATTGATTGATTTATATTTGAAGATTAAATATAATGTATAGCAATATGTCATGATCCCTAAAATATTAGAAAAGTCATATATGGTTTGACTGATTGGTTATGGTTCTAGAATTGTAACCCTCTGTATTAATTACATTGTAGTCCTTAATTTCTAAAATTTATTTATAATCAAGTCATAGTTGCTTATTCATTCCATTTTAATTTCTAACCAATGGTTCTTATATGTGTGATCAATCACGTTTTCTAATAAGTTAGCCTAAATAGAAATCATAATCCTAAATAAAATAGGATTAAATTAATTAAATAAATTAATTTATTCTCAATTCAATAATTGATTGATTTATATTTGAAGATTAAATATAATCTATAGCAATATGTCATGATCCCTAAAATATTAGAAAAGTCATATATGGTTTGACTTAACTTTGTAATGACTAGCTTCTCAATATAATTGTTATCCTTTTATTAAAAATATTCTAATTTATACATTTTAGCGTAGAGTGTGTCTACTTTGTTAAATCATGTTTATTTTCAACATCATAGTCATTGATTCTTTGAATAAGATTTTAAACTCTTTTCAAATATCATTTCATCTTGTGCAAGAATTTACAATCAATAATATTTGAGAACATGCAAAACATTTTTCTTAATTCACCTAAAATGATGAATTTTCTCTTGATTATTTAAATACTTTCATAAAGTTCATGTTATACCCAATATCTATTCATTTGTTACCTTTGATTAGGACAACGTGTAACATGATCAAAACATAACACTCTCTATATAAAATAATTTAGCTAGTGATCTCAAGTCTAAGGATAACTTATATAATTATCACGTGAGTCTTTTCATAGACACAAATGATCTCTTCATATAAAATTCTCATGTGGGTCAATTCAGTGTACATATCATCCGACAAGCACCTACATATTAGTTTGAGGTATCCCTTATACCTCACCTTATGAGAACAACTGCTTCTTTTTATATAGAAAATAACAAAATATATATTAATCTTAATAACTATTTGATTTATATAGAAAATAACAAAATATATATTGCTAGAGGTAATGATTAATATTCAGTTTTAATAGAGCATTGATCATGAATATTTAGAAGTAATGTTTTGATGCAAAAAGAATTTTATAATTATAATAATTTTATAATTTTATTTATAAAATATTTTTGTTCTAAGAACTTTATCTTTATTCTAGATTTATTAATTAAATATTAGATTTATTAATTAAATATTTAATTAATATTAAAGATAAATATATATTTATTAATAAATTAAATATATTTACATTAACAAATTAAATACCACGTGTGTGTAATTAACCGATCACCATAAAGCATATCTAGTCTCTGTCTATCACACCTCATGGCTGCAATGTTGAGCAAGAAATCATGCCTTGGAGCTTGCACCATTTTAGTCAACACGACAAAAGCTGCCTAAATAAAGCATCTTTCTACCTAAAGGGGTGTAGCCAGGCCTCCATCCTCAAAATTGAAATTCAAAGCGTGTTTTTTCTTTCTTGGTTTTGAACATTAAAGATTATGGACTTCTCTTTTTCCAAATATTAAAGAAAATAAACACCACAAGATCAAACCACATCATGCCTGAATTCTTCTCCTGATCCTCCACAAAGCATAATTGCTAGAGGGAAGAGAGCAATAGTGCTAATGGAGTCCTTAATACCAGTATCGTTGTCTTCATTTTCTTACATCCTTCTGCACCTAGCTTCTCTAGCCATAGCTCCGCCTAGCTTCTTGTACTATGAATGTGCTAATGGTGGAGGTAACTACACGACTAACGGCAATTTCCAAAGAAACCTCAACAGTCTCTTGTCTTCCCTGGATTCCAATACCCAAATTGAGTGCGGATTTTATAATCTATCTGTTGGTCAAACCGGCCCTGACCAAGCAAAAGCAATTGCACTTAGCAGAGGAGATACTGGAGTTGAAGATTGTCGATTGGAATAAGGCAAAGCTTAGTCTCTTTCCCATCGGATTTGTTATTCTATCATATTTGGATATCATCACAATCGATTAAAAATATTTTTAATTAAAAAATAAATAAATATTTAGTATTTTACTCTTTTAAAGAAAAAATATCTAATTTAAAAAGTCACCGTCTAATATTATTATTATTGTTACTATAAATTCTAATTAGTTCACAAAAATTCTATAATATGAAATTAACTATATATAAAAAAAAATATTATTATCCCTTAAATGTTCTACTTAAAACAAATTACATTGATTGTTTTATCTAAAATTATTAAAAAAAAAAAATTTTTGTTATTTTTTTTTTTATGTTTTTGACTCTAGCGTCAATAAATAATTTTTATGAATATTTTTAATTTTATTATTGATAAATATTGTATAAATTTAAAAAATATAATATTTTTAACTTTAATATTAGTGAATAATTTTGTAAAATTTTAAATTTTTAATAAAAAAAATATTTCTATATTTTTTTCTATAAATATTATTATTTTTTATTTTTTATTTTTTAAGTTAAATGAAGCTTAGCCATATGCTAGCCCAATCTGGTTGCTAACTCAAGCCAGTAACAGGTCCAGAAAACAGGCACATGTGAACTGGTTCACGCATGCACTCCATAGCGCGAAGGTAATTAATTTTACCTTGGCACTGTTCTTGAACAAAACTTGGAAATGGAATTGCAGGGCAGGAGGAAGAATGCTTACCTTGGTGAAGACAGTGACGGAGACGAAGACGAGGGTGATGATGCTAGCTCTGGCCGAAGAACGTCCTACTCTTCCTTTTCCTTTTCAATCCCACCCTTCTCTCTCTCTTGTTTTTGGTTTACTTTCCCCTATGTTACTTTCCTTGTTCTTCCGTTCTCTCTCTCGGTCTCCTCTTCTGTTCTCTCTCAATTGCCTTATTCTGTTATTTGCTTAATTGTTTTACTCTGTTTTCTCTTCAATCGTTTTGCTGCCCTCTTTCCTCCTCGTTGATTTCTCTGGTATTTATAGGGATCACCCTTCTCTGCTCAGCCTACGTCTCTCCTCCTCATAAGCACGGCTTGGGGAGTCGGTTTCTGCTAGGACTCGAACACGATATTTAATCCTTATCTCCCCAGGTTGTGATCATCATGAAGATAAGGATTGATCTTTAGTGTTTTGATAGGACTAGGATCCTGGCATTTTAATTTCTTCCCTTCTTTGCAGGCGGATTTGCAGAGTCAGAGGAAGAAGAAGAACGGTGTATGGTTGAAGCGGTGCCGTTTTGGACAACTTGGTCCCTGAAGTTTCTACATTTTTTATTCAAGCCCCTGGTCTTTTAATTTCAAATTTTAACCCTTTAAAATTAAATTAAAAAGCAAATGGATCAAAATTTAGGTGACAAACATGCATCACGAAGGTACTCTCCTCACCACTAACAGAAGGTATGTGATGCAGGAGAAAGCTGAAGACAGTAACATAAAGAGAGAACACGACTTGACTTCGTAATTTTGAAGTTATTTGAGCAGAAAATAAAAATGGCCGAACTTGACTTCGTAATTTTTAATTAAAAAACTAACAAATGTGATCAATTGATGGCCATATGCTCATGTGAGGTTATTTCAAATAATGATGCAAATTGTGCATTTTTCCCCCTTTTATACAAAACAATTTGGTGTTATAGTCACAATAAAATATCAAAGTTCTTTGGACAAATCAACGGCCATCGTTTCAATTGAAAATAGTAAGCTGAAGGCTGTCATTTCCGTTATGGGGTGGCCATTTTAGAAGGACTTAAATATGTGAAAACCTTTCAAGAACAAGGAGGATTTTGAATAGTTTCCAGACTTTGGTTTAGATTCGTACCACACCTAGCAATCAGAAACTTATGGGATTTCACAATATTTTCTCATTTTGGAAGTTTGCCGGCAGCTTCAGCTAGCACAAGTGTGTGGTGGGTTTGTCAATAAGTCAGAATTGTAGGGTTAGATCAAGTTGTCTTTCTTCATTCATGGAAAAAAACAAGAAATTCCGCGTTTGGTTTGCCAAGACTGTTGGCGCTCAAGGCAACTTGTCCAATTTGTTCCATGTTGATGTTCTTTCTCAATCAATTGCTTGATACCAATTTGTACATTTTTTTAAAGTTTTTCTTTCTTCATTCATGGAAAATAAATGTTGAAACTCTATCTTCTCTCTATTCTTTGGAACAAAGATATGAGTGGCCCCAGTATCACATATTTCCATATAGTTTCTTCTCTATGTTCTCCTTATTTTTTTAGCACCTTTTGTGAAGAAGATGCAATCACAACCATACCCTATAAAACATTTTTTTCATTTTGGGTAGCTTTTCAAATTATCTTCCCAAAACTTCTCTCGAACATCCATTTTTCCTTTCTATGCCAACATCCCTAATAATATATCATTTTGGGGTCTCTTTATCATCCACAAATGTCTCCAACGAAACGTGGCCATATGCTATTCAAATTCATAATTCCATCACTTTCTTATGTATCCCAAAATTCTTTAAGTAATGGATATTAACTATATATTAAAAGATCCGAGTTTTCGTTTTTCATTTTTTTAACTCTTTTCTCAATTGCAATTGTATCTTTTTATAGCTTAATTAGATAGAATTGAATTTATAATTATAGAAAAAAATCAAATTAAAAGATAAATGACTAAGAAATAAAGCGTGGAAAAACATCACTTACTCCAAATTGACAATAATTTTAATTTTTTTTTATAGTTTATTTATTTATTTACTAGTCCTTGAATTGAAGAGAGAATAGAGAAAATAATTGAAAATGATGACAAAGAGAAAGATTAGTCATAAGTTATTTTTACTATAATTGAAAATTTTATTTCATAACAATGTTTAATATAACTCTAGAATAACCTTTGAGATATCTTTTTTTTTTTGGTAAGTATAACCTTTGAGATATCCCATACGCGAGAACATGCAAAATATAACAAATCCTAATAAATAAAAGAATGCCAACATAATTTGTGATGATAAATTAAAATTAAATAAATTCTAATGATGAAAATTAAAAAAAAAATGTAGAAGAAAGAGATTAGTCATAAATAATGGAATTAAAAGGCAAATGTCTCTTTTGTTTTAATATATAGTGTTAATAATTTTTTTTAATGGTTTTATTCTATTGATGTTTTTCTTAATTAGTGGTAGGATTGAAATTACTATTCTATTAAGGATATAGTAATTAGTAATAATAATAATAAGTATATAATTATATATATAGTTATGGATTTTTAAATATCGGGTTTGAGCATAGGCATTGAACACGGCACCATTATCTGCAAGGAAAAGCCCTGCCCCTTCAAGAGTTCCCCGCTACGAGGGTTTTATTTTTTTTCATCTTTAAAAGTTGCTGACTTTGGATGGCTGCTGAGTGTAAAGGTTATCCCCGTCATTTTAGTTGTCAAGAGATCCCTAAAAGAGCCTTTTTGCACGTGCCAATCCTCGTCAAGGTGCCGAGTGCCATATATTTTATGGTCAATTCAAAGTAGGTGTCCTTAATAAATAAATAAGAAAACAGTTTCATTAATAAAAAAATAAAAATAAAAACCATGGGCTTGTACCAACAATTAAATATCACAAGGCCATACCACTTCACCATGTACGCAAGCACGGTGCCAATGGATTCTTCAAAATTAGTGCTCCTTCTTTCGTTCTCTTACATCCTTCTACTCCAACCTTCCCTTACAACTGCTCAGCCGAAATTCATTTATTATAACTGTAACTACAACAACACCGGCAACTACACAACCAATAGCACGTACCAAAGAAACCTCAACAGCCTTCTTTCCTCCCTAGCATCCGACACTCAAATTGACTACGGATTTTACAATCTATCCGTTGGCGAATTTCCTGATCGAGTAAATGCAATTGCACTATGCAGAGGAGACGTTGCGGTTGATGTTTGTCGAAGTTGCGTTAATGACTCTGCTCATAAGATCTTAGAGGTTTGTCCTAACAAGATGGGGGCATTTGGAGTTTACGCACTCTGTATGATACGATACTCAAACAGATCTATATTCGGTGTTGTAGATGAGCAACCATCTTTCTACAATTGGAATTTACAGAATGTTTTGGATGTAACTCTATTTAATCAGGCACTCCAAACATTATTTGCCAGACTTCGAGACAAAGCTGCATCAGGGAACTCTTTAAAGAAGTTCGCAACTGGAAACCAAAGTGCTGGAGTTGAAACAGTATATGCTATTGTTCAATGCACGCCTGACTTGTCTGAGGGGCAGTGCTCCAGTTGCCTGCTTGACCTTTTTCGGATGAGTACAAACTGTTGTAATGGGAACGTACGAGGGAAGATTGGAGCTAAACTCATAAGACCAAGCTGCAATTTGAGGTGGGAGATTGGACAATTTTTTAATGGTACACTTGAGATATTACCATCACCTCCACCACCACAAATATCATCACCTACATCTCTTCCTGCACCAGCACAAGGTAGGCCTTGGATTGTTATTAACTCCCTCCTGCACTTTGATTTTGATGTTTTGATTTAGTAATTTTATAGTTTAATGATCCTTAAATCATTCAATTTCAATTAGGTATGGCAAAAAGAGAAAAAAGAAAAGTAGGAGTGCATTAATTAATTAATATTAAGAGTAGAGTAAATTACAATAACCTTCTTGAGATATTATAAAATTATAGAGAGCATCAAGAAAAAAGCCTTTTCCATATATAAAAACATATTGCTGAAGCTTTATCCAAAATCCATTTGAAAAGATATTTAAATTAAAAAACTAAACAAATTAGAGAAAGAATATAAAAAATGGGACTTGGTTATTTTATTAGTACATCAGCAATATTAATTTCAGCCGTTTCTTATTTCTTATTTTTATATTTTTATCTACTTTTGGAATTTTTTTAGTACATCAGCAATATTAATTTCAGCCATTTCTTATTTCTTATTTCTTATTTTTATATTTTTTTCTACTTTTGGAATTTGTTTTATTTAACTATTTTTTTATAACAGCAATTAAAGATACTTTGGATATAGTCGAGGTGTTTTGTCAAATTTTCAAAATTTTAAATGTTTTCTATAATTTTGTAATAGGAGTTATTGTAATTTAGCCTAAAAAATCTGTTTATTATTTTTTATGGTTTAGATTATGGAACATGATAGGATTTGAATATATTCTTTTAAAAGAAATGAAAATTAGCTGATTGTTAAGCTTTTTGCGAGTCATGGGGACAACTTTGCTTTGGGTCATCAGGCCTCAATCATTGGGACTGTCCACATTCCGAACTCACAAGTCTCGAATCAAGTTCCTCAAAATTTTAGGGCCACGTTGGTTGATGCAGGAAAGAAGAGCAACACATATCGGATCATTGTCATTACTGTTGTCCCGGCTGTCGGTGCTGTGATCCTCGTCATCTGCATGTGCCTATTCATAAGAACACGAAAGCGAAGGGAAAAGGAAAGGATTGAAAGTAAGTAATAATTTGGTTGCCTGAAGATAGTATTTGGTTGTTGAATTGTATTGAAATAGACGATGAGAGGGGCTCTAATTTTTTTATTTTAAAAATAAATACATTTTTTTATTTTTTTATCTATTTTTTTTAAGCTAACTATGGATTTACGTTTCTTCCATAATTTACGTTATTTTAAAAGTACGTGAGAAGGATTCTCACAAACAGTAGACACAACACGTTTTGCACATCAAAGATGTTCAATGATTAGTTCTTCTTAAGGTTTTTTTTTTCCTTTTTATTTCTTAAGGTTATTAAATACAATTTACGTTTCTTCCATAATTTATTTTTAAAATAAAAAAAAATATAAAAATTTACGTTGATTAGAAAATATTTTTTAATCTATTTACGTTGATTTAGCTTTTAAAAACTAACTAAATACAATTTACGTTTCTTCCATAATCTCTAATTCAATTATGTTTCCGTGCATGCTAATTCGTTCAACTTTTGAAGCTGGGGACGAAATAGAAAGTGCAGAATCATTGCAATTTGCATTCAGCACCATTCGAGATGCGACAGAGGACTTCTCGGAGAAAAATAAGCTGGGACAAGGTGGATTTGGTGCTGTTTACAAGGTAGTAAAGGATATACTTCTACTTACATATAGTTAAGTCGCAATGCTCAAGAAGATACATGGAGTAATGGATTGATATGATTTCAGGGAGCACTTCCTAGCGGACAAGAGATTGCTGTGAAAAGACTTTCTAAGGACTCTGGGCAAGGAGATTTGGAATTCAAAAATGAAGTCTTATTGGTGGCAAGACTCCAGCACCGGAATTTGGTCAGGCTTCTAGGTTTCTGCTTGCAAGGAATTGAAAGGCTTCTTATCTATGAGTTTGTGCCTAATGCGAGCCTTGATCACTTCATATTTGGTAAGGCTAGCAACCAGCAAATTTACAGTTGTATTATAAGCAATTGAGTCTCCTTCGAAATAAGAAGCACAAATGAATGTTTCTCGTACTCTTTCACTTGAGTAAATTGAGCCATGCGATTCCTTGAACTGTAGATCCAATCAAGCGTGTGCATTTGAACTGGGAGAGACGTTACAAGATTATTGGAGGAATTGCGCGAGGGCTCCTTTACCTTCACGAGGATTCTCGACTTCGAATCATTCATCGTGACCTCAAAGCCAGCAACATTTTGTTAGATGAAGAGATGAATCCGAAAATTTCAGATTTTGGGATGGCGAGGTTGTTCGTAGTGGATCAAACTCAAGGCAATACAAGTAGAATTGTGGGAACCTAGTAAGTATCTGAACATGATGAACAGCACAATTACCATTTATTAAGCTCATCCTTTATTGCATCGTATCAAAGAAAAAGAAATGAAAAGTCCCAACAATATAAATGATGTTAAACATTGTCACCATTGTCGAATCTAATAATATTAAACTTTTCGTTGATGATAAACAGTGGCTATATGGCTCCAGAATATGCAATGCAAGGACACTTCTCGGTCAAGTCAGACGTATTTAGTTTCGGCGTGCTAGTTTTGGAGATTGTGACTGGTAAAAAAAATAGTTTTCGCAATGGAAATGACATAGAGCACCTTATGAGCAATGTAAGTATAGAACAATTCACAAATCAAACACGTTATTTAAGGCTTTATAGGGATATCTGCAAGCCCTTCAGTATTGTGAATTCACTTTGTATAAATTTTGTAGGCATGGAGAAACTGGAGGGAAGGGACTGCTCAAGATATCATAGATCCCGTTTTGAGTAGTGGCTCAGCAACAGAAATGATGAGATGCATCCACATTGGGTTACTCTGCGTTCAAGAAAATGTAGCTGAAAGGCCGACAATGGCTTCAGTAGTTCTCATGCTAAGCAGCTCTTCCCTCACATTGCAAATACCTTCTCAACCTGCATTTTTTATGAACAGCAGCACATATCAATCAGATCTGTCATCCTCAATGGGGCATAATTCAAGGGTGACTGAGTCCTCGCTATCTGAATCTGAAGCTGTGATCCCTTTGTCCAAAAATGAGGTTTCAATTACTGAGTTGTATCCTAGATAATGGTTTAGATGCAGAGATTTAATATAAAACCAGTTCTGTGGTTTCAGTCAATCATTTGAATGTTTGGATTGGGATAAATATTTGACATCGTATCAATGTTTTATTGACCTTAGAATATCACTACTTTTATTTTTTCTTATTAGATTAATAAAATTAAGCATAAAATTTAATTAATGACCTTTGAATGTTTTAATTGAGAATGATATTCTTTTTTGTACATTTTCCGATTTATCATTTTTGGTCATCCTTAATACATTTATGTTATTCATACATAACTGAATGGCAAGTGGGCGATAGTGCGTGTCGTACATCAATTTTTTGACAACATTTATGTTATTCATACATTGTTATATTTTGTTATTTATCATTGGAAAAAATGATTGAAATAATACTTCATCATTGAAAAAGAAAAAAATTATTGAAATGCATGAATACGAGCGGTCGAATGAAGGGTTATGTTCGGGGCTGAAGTAATGGTTATGTTTCGTATAAAACTACCTCGAAAAAGAAAAAACAAATGAAAAAAAAATGATATGAATATCATTTTGATGAAATATTTTTCTTTTTTAATAGTCTGTAATATTATTGTTATAAAAAAAGATAGCATTTTGTTACCATTTTTAAAACTATTTAAGATGTGTTCTTTTATGATAAAGAATCAGACTATATTTATAAATTAAGCCCCTCGAATTGTTTATCGAATCAAAGGATATTGATGTATAATATTGGAATCATTTATATAAGAGAAAAAAATATAATGAAACCTTTTTATTTTTCATGAGGTAACATGTATTGAAATTCATATATATAGCCAGTAATATGCACTAAGTTGAAATCATTTTACAAATGATCACTTCAATATTTAATTCAAATAAAACATTAATTGAATAGTAATTATAGAACTATAATCTGAAATAATAATTAATTAATAGGTTAGTATTTTGAAATGTTTTCTATTTTTTTTAAATAATACAATAGATAAATATGATTTTTATTTTTTAGAAGATATTTTCAAAATGAAGATTTAGAATTAAGTGTTCATTTTTACTACTTATTTAAATTTTTATATTGAAATTAACTCATACACCTTATTATATATATAAAGGACTGATATCAATTCAAGATTTACTGGGTTGAAACTATTAAATCCTTGTATTTAACTTGACATAATCAACTATATAATTATATCAAGTAAACGGGTTGATTACTTGTTTATTGTTACAATCTAATTTTTTATTTATTTTATTTTTTAAAAATAATAAAAATGATGATGAAAAAAGAAAAAAATAAAATGAATGAAGAATAAATTGAAAGTTAAGTTAAGACAATATAAATTAAAACTTTGAAGACTTAATTAAAGTTTGGATTAGTTTAAATAATCCAATCAAGAGCTTAATTGAATAATTGATGATAAGTATGGGGACTTAATTGAACTTGAAATTAGTTTAATTAATGAAACAAGGAGTTTAATTGAAGAAATACAAAAGTTTGGGGCTGATTGGCAAGAAATTAAAGGACTATTGTGTACATAATGATAAAATTAAAGGTCTTAATTATAATTTACCAGGGCTTGATTACAAAATTGCAGAACGTCGGTTACCAAATTGAAAATGGCTATTCCCATCCCAAAACGGCACCACTTCAATGGACACTGTTCATCTCCTTAAGCAGACCAAACTGGAAGAGGAAAAGCCGCCCCGCGCCTCACGATGCGTCTCCTTCATCAATGTAACGGTCTTGTGAGTCCGTTTCATTTGCCTTACCAACGCATGGCATTCTATGTCTTTATATAAGCCAGCGGAAAGCCACATGGGCTGGGGGATAG
This sequence comes from Populus euphratica, assembly GCF_000495115.2. NCBI lineage: Eukaryota > Viridiplantae > Streptophyta > Magnoliopsida > Malpighiales > Salicaceae > Populus > Populus euphratica. The sequence goes on from NW_011500044.1 coordinate 23,657, forward strand.
AACCGAAAACTATTAAATCCTTGTATTTAACTTGATATAATCAACCATATAGTTATATCAAGTAAACTGGTTGATTGCTTGTTTATTGTTATAATTTAATTTTTTATTTTTTTTATTTTTATTTTATTTTTAAAAAATAATAAAAATAATGATGAAAAAAGAAAAAATAAAATGAATGAAGAATAAATTGAAATTTAAGTTAAGACAATATAAATTAAAACTTTGAAGACTTAATTAAAGTTTGGATTAGTTTAAATAATCCAATCAAGAGCTTAATTGAATAATTGATGATAAGTATGGGGACTTAATTGAACTTGAAATTAGTTTAATCGATGAAACCAGGGGTTTAATTGAAGAAATACCAAAGTTTGGGGCTGATTGGCACGAAATTAAAGGACTATTGTGTACATAGTGATAAACTTAAAGGTCTTAATTATAATTTACCAGGGCTTGATTACAAAATTGCAGAACGTCGGTTACCAAATTGAAAATGGCTATTCCCATCCCAAAACGGCACCACTTCAATGGACACTGTTCATCTCCTTAAGCAGACCAAACTGGAAGAGGAAAAGCCGCCCCGCGCCTCCCGATGCGTCTCCTTCATCAATGTAACGGTCTTGTGAGTCCGTTTCGTTTGCCTTACCAACGCGTGGCATTCTATGTCTTTATATAAGCCAGAGAAAAGCCACATGGGCTGGGGGATAGAACCAAGGGGACAGAAGAGAAAACGCTGGGGGAAGACGCAAACAGAAGAAATTTCAAGAAACAGAGGGGAAGAACAGGGAGAAAACTAGAGGATAGGGGAACGAAAAAGAACAAAAAACAGAGAACGAACCGGAGGACATAACACAGGGGAGAAGACGGACAAGTAAAAAAAACCAGAGAAGCAGGGAGCGAACACAGAGAAAAAGGAAAACGAAGATCAGAGAGGACTGTGGAGAAAACACACATAGAACAAAGGAGGATAGAAAACACAGAGAGAGAACCAAGAAACCAGGGGAAAAAAAGGAACAAACACAGGTGACACAAAAAAGACATAGCAAACACAGTAGAGAGAGAGAGAGAGAGAGAGATCAGAGAAGAGGAAGGAACCCATAAAGTTAAAAAAGAGGGCAGAGAGAAAGAAGACTAGAGGAAGAACAAGAGGAAAACAGTGAGGAGAAAATTGCATCAGCCGGCCAGACCTCCCTGCGTTTTCCCTTCCCTTTGCATTTTTATTACTATGTTTTTGTTAGCAGTTCACGCACGCCTGCGGGTTAAAAAGCAATGGCCAGCCGGGTCACTGGCTTAGGCCATCTGGTCCAGTGCAGCCCTTATGGATACCCAGCCCAAAAAAAGTTGAGGCTGGATTAGGTCTCAGACCCAGCTGATTCAATCTGTTTATGGTTAACGATTTATTTAGCAAAACATATCATTTTATTTTATTTTTTTAATTGAATTCTTTTTTGTTTTGATATCTGATTAAATAAGTTTTTTTTATATAAAATTCAAGAAAAAATGGAAGATTTTCGTTGATTTATTTACCGATCTCTTACATTTTTTTCGGGTTGTTTTGTTTTAGATATTTCACTGCATATTTGATCTATGAATTTTTAATATGAAATACAACTCTAATATATGATATATTTTCTTCTTCTTTTTTTTTTTTTAAATTAAAATAAAAAAATATATTCATTTTTTTAAATTTATTGTACTAATTTATTAACTGATGTTAGAGGTAAGAATACCATATGTTTTTTTTGTTATGTAATATTTATCAACGCTAGAATTGGAAATATCCGTAATTGAATATTTACTGATGCTAGAGTTAGAAATATTATCATCAGTAGCATAATATAACAAACTCTTAGGAATTCAATATAAAATTAGCAATTTAACTTACCTCAAATAGAATGCTTAAAGGGTGATAATATCTTTTATTTTACGTAACCAGTCCAATACCATAAAATCTTTGCTAATTAGTTAGGGTTCTTGGTGATTATACTACTAAGTGGAAATTCTTGTCACCAAGAAAAAATCTTAAAAAGTGTATATCTTTAAGTGGTAGAAAAATCTTGAAAAGAAAATATCTTTAAATGGTGTAAAGATCTTAGTGTGAATTCATCAAACAACTATTGTAGTCTTTAAACTTGAACTAGTAAAAAAATACAATGCTCAAATACAATTTTGATACTTAAGGTGTTGATATTGGCTTACTAAACCACATTAAAAATGATTTTGCTATTTCTTTGCCTATACTAGTTATTTGAAACATTTTAATTATATTATTAGCTAATTATTTTTATTTTAATTAATTATAATATTTGTTATTTTTAGTGCTACACCTAACCTCCCCTGTATGTATTGTTACCTTACTGATATTTTTGGATTTGTTAAATTAATTTGGTGATGTTGAGTTAACTTCCACTTAGTTGAATTGATACTTGACTTACATGAATACTATGGTAGAGAGATTTTAATGTTTAACTGCTGCTATGACAGATTAATAACAATGGAAAAGAGTTATCCATGTCCTTCTCATTTTTTATTTTTTTTACGTTTAAGAGAACATTGTATTCAAGTTTTCTTTGGACGTTATGATATTGTAACTAATGTTCACTAATAAAAAAAAAAAAAACTTGCAAGAAGATTAGCGACACCTCAAAGGGAACAAGCTAAAAATAATTTTATAATGTTAACTACGACCATGCGCGTGGGTATTTATGCTAGTGATTCCGATATTCGCTAACGTGTTGTTTATAGTGATTAATTAATGACGTTGTTTTGCTATTCCAACATCAAAGTTCTGAAATTCTAACACAGCAACGCTTGTGGGGGACATCTGGTAGGTCCAATTTTGAACTCGACAAATAATATCTCGATTTTTCTCCATGAATATTCAGCAACGCTAGTGTGGGACATCTGGTAGGTCCAATTTTGAACTCGACAAATAATATCTCGATTTTTCTCCATGAATATTCAGCAACGCTAGTGTAGGACATCCGGTAAGTCTTCAAACCAAACAAGAAGTTAGACTGAGTCTATTGACTTCTTCTTTGTTTTTTTTTGTCACAGCCAATGTGTCTGTGTCTTCCACGGAGCCTTTGAATAATTTTATACAGTCTAAAGGCAATTAAGCAGTCAGGAATTGGGACCACAAGTAAAGTCGCCATTTCACACTGTGATAACGATCATTTCCCACCCACAACCTTTGCCATAAATCTAAAATGCAGCCTAACTACAAAAAAAAAAATAAAAAATGAATTTCTTATAGATTAAATAATTTTTTTTATTATTGGGAACGCTATTTGCACGTTGAATAAATATATTTTTTTGTTAATTAAAAGAACTGGGTAAATCATTTTAGTAATCAACTACCTTTGCCATAAAACTAAAATGCAGCCTAACTAACTATCTAGGTGGTGGCCAAGTGATAAGGACTTGGGATCAAAGGATTTGCTCCTTCTGTAATCTCAGGTTCGAGTCCTTGGTTACTCATATGATGGCCACTAGAGGCTTACATGGTCGTTAACTTCAGGGCCCGTGGGATTAGTCGTGGTGCGCGCAAACTGGTCCGGACACCCACGAATCTAAAAATAAAAAATGCAGCCTAACTACAATAAATAAATGGATGATACATTGATAAATGCATTGATATATAAATAGATTTTTTAAAAAAATTCTTATTTATAATGGATGATACATGACAACAGAAAGAAATCAATTAGATTTATTTTGTAATAAATCAATTAATCACTTGAATATCTCTAAGAAAACCCCACGATTTAACCTCAAAACTTCTTGATCGATTCTTACGCGGAAAGTCAAGATATATAGTACTTTCCAATAGATGGCACCATCGAAATTGCTACCTCTTTTTTTGTCCTAAATTCGTTAACAAATTGGCCATGCCAATGTGGCCAGTAGCCTCTTGGTATATAAAATACCATCTATGCAAGGGATTTCTTTCACGAAGAAAGAAATTGTGAACAGAAGTTAATATTTCCTCTGTTGAAATGGGTTCTAAAACTATCGTCTCTCTTCTTTTTCATGTTATTATCGCAAGCATCACTCTTACCGGTGCTGAAGTCTGTTATAACACAGGAAACTTTACAGCTAATAGCACCTATGCAAAAAACCGAGACCTTGTTCTCCGTTCACTAGCTGCCAATGTCACAGCCAGTGGGGGTTTCTATAATACTACAATAGGTTTAGGCAATGACACAGTTTATGGTCTTGTGCTCTGTATGGCTTCCCTATCAGCTGAAAATTGTTCCAGCTACGTCAATTCTACTATTCAAACTCTCATGGCAGCATGTCCAAACCAAAAAGAAGCAATTTCATGGGGAGGGAATCCAGTTCCATGTATTGTACATTATGCGAATCGTTATTTTTTAGGATCACTTGATCCATCTCCTCCTAGAATTGTATATAATTTGGGTATCATTGACGCAACTTTTAGACAGTTTGAACAATTTTGGAGTGGTTTGGGAGAAACGGTAAAAAACGCTTCCACGGGCTCATCCAGGCTTATGCCAGCAGTTGAGACAGCAGACCTACCATCCACTCAAAAAATTTATGTATTTATGCAGTGCACTCCTGATGTATCACCGAGTAATTGCAGTGTTTGCCTACAACAATCCGTAGATGCCTATAAAAGTTGTTGCTACGGGAATCAAGGAGGTATTGTCCTGAAACCAAACTGTGTTTTTCGGTGGGAGATTTATCCCTTCTACGACTTATTTCCACAAGTAACATCTCCATCACCATCACCATCACCATCTCCGTCTCCATCTCCATCATCTCCTCCATTTGTTATTAGTTCTCCTCCACCAACCAATACCACAATCAGGAAAGGTAGGCTAACTTCTTTTTCTATACTGAAATTATTCCACTTGTTTCACGGTTTCCAGTTTCGGCTTCTGTAATTTCTATCTTAAACATGGCTGGGATTGGCAGGGAAGGAGAATACTGCTTCTCGGACAGTTATTGTTACCATCGTCCCTACATCTATCTTCTTGGCACTTGTTATCCTCATTCTCACCATTTTCCATTTTAGGAAGCCAAAGCAAGAGGTCGAAAGTAAGTTATAGCTTATTGGTTCTTACATATTAAACAGCTTGGGTTCATTAATGCGAATCAAATTCACTAGATAATTTGTTTTTCTTCCAAACAATCTACAAATTAATTTTGGAAACAAAACATTAACAACTTGCATTTTGTGAAGATTTCGATGAAATTAGTAGTACAAAATGCTGGGAATTCAAATTCGCCACCATCAAACTTGCAACAAACGACTTCTCTGATGATAATAAGCTTGGACAAGGTGGTTTTGGTGCTGTTTACAAGGTACTTTATTATAACTAGTAGAAAATAAACGGCATCGATTTTTTTTATTTTTTAAAAAAGAACTTTGAAGGTTAATTCATTTTTCAAATTGATGCACTTAATCTTCTCTGTTTCCTTTTCTCAATGGATATATGCTTCAGGGTATACTTGCAGACGGACAAACTATAGCTGTAAAGAGATTATCAAGTAATTCTGGGCAAGGAGAAGTTGAATTTAAGAATGAGGTACGGCTACTAGCCAAACTTGATCACCGGAATCTTGTTAGGTTACTGGGGTTCTGCTTGGAAGGAACAGAAAAGCTTCTAATCTACGAGTTTGTGCCTAATTCAAGTCTCGATCAATTTATACATGGTAATCCCGAATTCCATATTATCTTTTTTTTTTCCTCTTCATTTTTTTTATAAAGATCAATTCATGTTTGTAAGAGAATTGTAACTAGTCTCAAATTCTATAGACAAGTTTTCCGAAGTTTCTGAAGCTTTCATTTTATGAACGCTTAGATCCAAACAAACGATTCATCCTGGATTGGGAGAAGCGCTGCAAAATCATAGAAGGCATAGCTAGAGGGATCCTGTACCTGCATCAAGATTCTCAGCTCCGGATTATTCATCGTGATCTCAAGCCTAGCAACATTCTGTTAGATGGAAACATGAATGCTAAAATTTCAGATTTTGGAATGGCAAAGTTAATGAAAACTGATCAAACTCATGATGCTGCATCGAGGATCGCTGGAACCTTGTAAGTCTAATTTATAGCAATAATGAAAGAGGTGTGAATACTGAATGCTTATGATTCGCACCATTGCAACTAAGATCTGTTAATGTACCATTTCAGTGGCTATATTGCTCCAGAGTATGCAAGGCAAAGACAGTTCTCGGTCAAGTCAGATGTGTTTAGTTTTGGAGTGCTAGTCTTGGAGATTGTGAGCGGTCGAAAACATAGTTTCCGCGATGGAGATGACATGGAGCACCTTACGAGCCATGTAAGTACAACTATCTACAAATGAAACACATCATTGAAAGATTTACCCTTCAATATTGTGAATTCACTTCGGATAAATTTTGTAGGCATGGAGACGTTGGAGGGAAGGGACTGCTTTAGATCTTATAGATCCCATTTTGAGGAACGACTCAACAGCTGCAATGATGAGATGCATCCACATCGGGTTACTCTGCGTTCAAGAAAATGTAGCTGACAGGCCGACAATGGCTTCAGTTGTTCTGATGCTAAGCAACTCTTCTTTTACTTTACAAATACCTTCTAAACCAGCATTTTTTATTAGCAGAAGAGCATATCAAGCAGCTTCTTCATTGACCAGCTATACTTCAAGGATGACGCAATCCCACCTTAAGACTGTCCCACCATCGAAGAATGAGATTTCAATTACTGAGTTAGATCCTCGATAATTTCCTCATCATATAGCGAAAGAATGGGGTTTGTCATTATTAAGAAAATAATCCAGTAAATATTCTTGACTATTTCCTAATTAACTAAAGGAAGAAATCAAGGGAGAGAACAATTCAAGACAATCACAAAATTATTTCGGTCATCTTAAAGAGAATGATGAAACATCTTGTATAATTTGTTCTATTATATTTCATTATATATTTTGTTGTATGACAATATAATTTCTACATGAGTTGAATAAATATATATAATTAAATTATGGAATTGTAAAATTCTTTTATATTCTAAACTTCTACATTGTATTAGAGCAAGTTAATTATATCTTACTTTAAATATTAACTTCTTTTTTTTTGGCAAGTGACTTTATACCGTCTATTCAATCACTTTAAAACACTGTGTTTTTAATTTTTTTTATTGTCTGCCTTCTATTTTATTTACTATTTTATTTCAATGATTCATCAAATCTTGAATTATTGATTCATCTTTCTATTTGGAGTATTTACTCCTTGTTTATTGTTATGAAAACAAGTATTTACTCCTTCAAGTCTCTATCATTTATTGCTATGAAAACCATAAATGTGCCTTTTGTGGCATAACTTTTCTACTTGGAGTATTTACTCCTTGTTTATTGTTATATCCGAGAAGAAAACATCAAATTTTGACTTTGAATTTGATTTACGGTTGTTCCCGTAATATTCTTAGGTTGCAAGCATACAATAAGCTCAACCTAATTATTGATTAATAATGATTATTTATTGATAACGGTCACTTTAATAAGCAAGCGAGGCTACGATGACAATACAGGTGATGTTAGTATATGCTCATTAAAATTAAATTATCATTGGTTTCACAGGGTATGTTAAGTAATAATCAAGGTAAATAACCAATGAAAAAATGTTTCATAGGTTGTAACCCATTTTATCACAAATTTAATTTTTATTATCACAAATTGGTCATCCTAACATTCATTGTTAGTATCCCTATTCTTTTGAAGACTTGTCACATCAAGTATGTAAATCTATTAACTCATTTTTTATGTTAATTTTTTGGTATTTTTGTATAATATATGTAGTTTGTTTGTATATTTACTTGTTTTATAACTTTTTGCTTGAGAAATTTATGGTATAAAAGAATGATTTTGTATTTGTTAGGGTTTATTTGAGATTTTAAAAAATTATATTTGTTTGTTATTTGATGAAATTAAGTTTAATTTTATAATATAAACGTAATATAATAAAAAAATTTCACAATTTAAATATTATTTAGTTATTATATTTTATGACCAGTTTTTTTTTTTTTAAGAAACATATAATACTTGATTGTATAAAAGATACGGAAACAATTCTTCAACCCATCCAAAACTCAATCTCAATCTATTGTTGGATGTTGAATCTTCTAGTAGGATATATAAATGGGTTTAAGTGTCTTTGACTGTATAATCTAGATCGAGCCAGTAATCATCACTCATCCATGAAGACACGTAAGAACAAATTCAAGTGAAGACACCCGACTTAGGGTTGATGAAGCCAACTTGAGGGATAAATTGAATATCTTCGAGCAACTGTTGGCATATCTCACTAGTATCTATGTTCCACCTTGCTCTTTTATTTCTTGTAAAGATCCATTTTTGTTTCATTTTTTATATTTTTTCTAGTAGATAGATAAATTAAATTTAATAATATTTTTTTAAAATTAAGAATATAATTTTTTTATTTTAATTTAATTCTGTTTTATTTTTTTGATTGCATTGTTTGTTTTATTTTTTTTAAATAATTATATACGGACAAAATATAAAATTCCAATAAAAGTACTAAAAAGTAAAGCTAAGATCAAATTATTGAGAATGGCGATTAACAATTTGCAAAACCAATAGGGATATAAAATTCTTTAAGCTCTAAGAAAAAATAACCCTAACTTTTTTCCTTCATAGTTGCCGCAAGTTTTCCACTGCAATAAAAATGTAATTGCTTAATAAGGGAGTGTTTGGATTATGATAGAAATTGATTTCTAAAGTGTTTTTTTTTTTGTGAAATACATTAAAAAAAAATATATTTTTTAAAATATATTTTTAATATCTGCACTTCAAAATTATCTAAATATATAAAAATAATTTATAAAAAAAATATTACATTTAGTGAAACAATGGTTGCACTGTTGCGCTAAATAGACCCTAAGTTGATTAGAACTTATTAAAAAATTATTATTATTATATCACCACTCTTTCATTATTCCCTTCAATTTTCTATGTTTAATAAAGAAAATTATTCATCACCTTCTATGGTGATAGGATTATTTTTTTAAAAAAATATTATTGTTTTTACTATAATATATATTACTACTATCTCATTATATAATACTTCATCACTATCACAATGATTCTGCTCATTTTATGATTGATTATAATTATTTCATTGTTTATAATTAATCAATTCTATGACCTTACAATAAATTACTTTAAATTATATAGAAAAATTAACTCACATCTGTTTTACACACACACACACCCACACATAGATGGATGATCATTCCATTACATCTACTCATCTGTTTTTAATTCTGGTCAAAATCTCCTCCATCATTGACATGGAATCAACCCAAAAACCCCTCATAAATGAATGTTGGAATGGTAAGTGCCGGAATTTGAACAAAAAGAAAAAAGCAAGCCATGGATCAATTCCCAGTAGAAAACATAGAAACTGGAGAGAAAAAAAAGTTCCCAATGTTTGAAATGCAAACCAAAAATTAATAAAGAATATCGACACAATATGGTGAAAAGAATGGTGTGAAAAGTATCTGTGCATAGAATTACTTTTTTTTTTCAGCTTCAGCATTGCAGTCCGAAGTTAGGAGTATTTATGCTTGCGGTGTATCTTATATCACTCACGTCTTCACGAGAAATACACTGGAATATAATTAAAAAGAAGAAGTGTTCTGCGTCAATCTTGTGAGAAGAAGAAAGCATAAAGAGGAACTTTGTGCTGACTTATTAAATTGATTAGTATATTTTTGATAAAGTCATCACGAATCCGTGACGGCAAAGAAAGAAAAGAGGTATGACTTCAAAATCGTGAGATGACGATAGGGACGTCACGAGTCAATTAGAAACAGATTTTACTCCATTCGTTTTTGTTCTGAAATATCTAATTCCATGGTCCACATCTGCATTGGATTTAATGAAGTCAAAAGATGAACTTTTCCCATCTGACAAGAATCCACATACCCGACCCAATTCTTTATATATATATATATAGTCAATTTTATAAAAATAAATTACATCTCCATGATTCCTTCCATGAATTGCGGTGCTGTATCTCCTAAATTCGAAAAAGTTTAAATCTTAGTCCAATAATTTTGAAAATAATGTTTGATAATATTCTTTTAAAATTTATTTTATAGGAAATACATGTCACATTTCAAAAAAATATTTAAAATAATAAAATAAGATCTAAAATTTAAATTTATAATTATTATATTCACGAGTTTGAATCTCATGACTTTCATTCGCTCTTCAAATTAATAGGATGAAGTAGTATAGACTTATATAAGTTTTAAATTTAAAAGGTTTTTATTTAAAAAATATGTTAAAAAATAATATAAATTATATTTTAAAATCTCACCTAACAGCTAAAACTATTAAATTGAGTTAAAATAATTTTTTAATATAATCACCGGATGAAATTATAGTTCATTCGAATCATGGAGAAGTTATCACCAGACAAAATTATCACTAGACAAAAAAATATATAGTTCATCGAATCATGAAGAAGTTCAGGAATGCCTTCTAACTAGTGTAAGTAACATATTTTCTCTAGAAATATTTTTCCTTCATGCATTTGGTAAGAAAATATCATTGAATGTCTGAAAGATATGTGAACATTTTAAATTAATTTCTTCCAGACATGCGATAGTTGGAATCAAGGAAGAGCGATAGTTGGAATCAAGGAAGAGCTGTAAATTTGTGAGACCCTGTTTTGACAAGGGTTTCTTCAAGAACTGATGAGGTTATCAGATACATCCATATTGGATTACTATGTGTTCAAGAAAATGTGGAAGATAGACCAACCATGGATTTAGTTATTATGATGCTTAGCAGCAACTCTTTCATTCTTCCAGTACCATCATGACCTGCATATTTCATACACTCTACCCATAGGGCAAGACGAATCAGTTAGCACCAACACAACAAAAGCTGTGAAGCTAGCTGGCATCAATTGGTGCTACCTACTAGCACCAATTCGGTGGTGCCACCTAAGTCAATAAAAGGAGTAGCAATTCGGTGTCACTTCTGGCACCAATTGGTGCTCTTATCTTTTGCAAAACAGAGATAAGAATGCTTGTTTATAAATAGATAGTGTATCCTTGCTTCATATCTAACACACAACAGAGAAATAAAAGAGAAAAAAAGGAAAGTGAGAGAGAAAAAGTTATCCCATAAAATTATGAGGTATTTATGAGAAAGTAAATGGGGTGTTTTATCCTAATAATAAAGAGTTTTTTAGTTGTTCTTCTATTATTTGAGAGATGTTGTAATTCTCACATTACTTAGTAAAATCTTTCTATACTTGCCTGTGGACATAACCTAATTGGATGAATCACGTAAATTCTTGTGTCTCATTTCTCATTTTATCTTATCTCTTACCTTTTATCTTGTCGGGTTTGCATGCTAGTATCCAGCATAGTGGTATCAAAGCCTGGCTGGTTGATGTTGTTAATACACAAAAGTTATTCTTGTATATGGTTACTATTCACATCTATGACACTATTTATCCATACAGTATTATTCATATACGTTACTATTGGTGTACATAGAAAGTCAGTGTGGTGATTAAATACAGTCTAGGAAGTTTTGTCTAAGTAGATTGAGTTTTAAGTGGAATTGTTTGTGACCCCTCCAATCTTTCCTGAGAACTTACTTAATGAAGTATTATTTATACGATACTATTTCTATATACGTTACAAACCTATGAAACTGTGATCGCTGAATAGATCACGATAAATAAAATGACAGCAAAGTACGAGATTGAGAGGTTCAAGGGGAGCAATTTCTCACTATGAAAAATGAGAATCAACGTAATTTTAAGGAAAGATAATTGCTTGACAGCAATTGAGGATTGGCCCAGGGAGATCACTGATAATGTAAAATGGAATGAGATGGATGGCAATGCTATTGCTAACATACATTTAGCATTAGCTGATAAAGTATTATCAAGTGTGGCAGAGAAGAAAACAACTAAGGAGATCTGAGAGACTCTAACAAAGCTATAAGAGTCCAAGTCTTTGCACAATAAGATTGTCTTAAAGCAGAGACTTTTTACCCTTCAAATGGTAGAAACCACGTTGATGACTAACCACATCAACACAATAAGAACTCTATTTTCACAACTTACTATGTTGGGTCAACAAATAGATGAAAATGAACATGCAGAGTTTCTACTTCAAAGTCTTCCTGATTCGTATGATCAGCTCATTATCAACTTGACTAATAATATCCTCTCAAACTATTTAGCCTTCGATAATGTTGCAGCCATTATCTTGGAAGAATAAAATAGGCGCAAAAAAAAAAGGAGACAGAAACAATTCGAACCAAGTAGAGGCGTTCTTAGTGTCAAGAGGAAGATCAACAAAGCGTGGCTACAATGGGAGTCAAAGGCAAGGGAGGCCTAAATCTAGAAGTAAGAAGATTGTGAAATGCTAAATTATTGCAGAAAAAGGCACTTCAAAAAGGATTACTGGTTTAAAAAGGGTATAAAGAATACTGCAGAGTCAACAAAACCTCAAAGATGTGTTGCAAACACCTTAGAAGATGAAGAGGTTTTATATAGTGAAGTAGCAATAATCTCTACATATAGAGAAGAGTTCACGGGGGTTTGGCTAATGGATTCAGAAGTAACATGACATATGACTCCTAATCAAGACTGGTTCCATACATATGTACCCATCTCTAGAGGCATAGTGTTCATGGGTGATAATCATGCTTTAGAGATTGTTGACATTGGCACCATCAAATTGAAGATCTATGATGGCTTAATTCATACTATTTTAGAAGTGCGACATGTAAAAGATTTAAAGAAGAATCTTTTATCCGTAGCACAAATTGATAGTCTTGGCTGTAAGATCCGAACAGATAATGAAATTATAAAAATTATCAAATAAGTACTGGTGGTTTTAAAGGCAAGAAATATAGTTGCAAACATGTTTGCATTAATAGGAGAAACATATCATGGGGCATAAACGTCAATCACATCAGTCAGTCCTATAGAAAAGAAGATGATGATTTGGCATAAAAAAACTAGGCCACATGTCAGAGAAAGGTTTAAAGGTTCTCTCTAATCAGTAGTTACTTTCTAGGCTTACAAAGATTACTTTACCTTTTTGTGAGCACTGTATTATAAGTAAAATAGTACAGCTTGAAATTTGACACATCAACAACCAGTGCATTTGTATTCCATATTGAATTTAAAATAAGAAAGGAACAATAATTATAAGGCATTAGCAATATAATGAAGGACCTAATAGAACAATCCGGAAATCCAATATGGTCCTTCTCTTGTATTCTTTTCTTACTGCACCATAGCATTTGGCTTCAAGTTCAACAAAAAACCAAAGCTTCTGCTTCCACCAAAACGAATAATGATGTGACTTAATTTGAAGCAAAGTTGCACCACCAACATGTTTCGTAACTTGCCCATTACCTTTGGATGTCATCGAGGGTCTATCTCAGAGATGGAAACCTCATTGTTAGACCATTGGGGAGATTTAGTTCTGGATTCATCCGACTCAGTTAACATTAAAGCATTCATCAATGGCAGAATCGACGTTTCTCCGTTCATAAAAAATGCAGGTTTTGAGGGTGCTGCGAGAGTGATAGAGTAGTTACTAAGCATCATAGAAACTTGAGCCATAGTTGGTTTGAGGGCTTTATTTTCCTGAACACAAACTAATCCGATGTTGATGCATCTCATAATTTCACTTCTTGGACCAATATTTAAGGCAAGATCTATTAGGTCTAAAGGTGTCCCTTCATTCCATTTTCTCCATGACTGCAAAAATTTAGATAAAGTTCATGCACATTATTCAAACAGAATCAATAAAATTAAGCACTGTTGATACTTACATAGGTTAGAAGGTCCTCTCTATCATCTCCTATGCCGCTGCCACCAATCTTTCGACCACTAACAATTTCTAAAACTAAGACACCGAAGCTATATACATCTGATTTAACTGAGAAATGTCCACGGATAACATATTCTGGAGCCATATACCCGCTGCATGGAATCATCAGATTGGATTAATTCTAGATTAAAAATGGCCGCAGAAAATCTACTATAAATTATTTCATTTTTGTCCTATCAATTATTATATTTTGAAAAATATGTGGCAGACTGGCAGTATATACTTACAAGGTCCCAACTACTCTACTCGTGCTATCTTGAGCTTGATCCATAACAAACATTCTTGCCATTCCAAAATCTGAGATTTTTGGATTCATGTTCTCATTGTTAGACTGTATCTATTGTTGTAAATATAGAGAAACTATTTGAGAGACTAGAGAAAATGAGAACTCTCATTATGCTCTTTATTTTCTATTATTCAATTCAATTCAGCTTTAGTTAGTTAGTTATATATATATACATGCAGCTGTAACAACTTAACTGCATGTAACTAACTTTGCTAACTAACTAACTGAGTGACTAACAGCTAACCAATTAACAAACTTAGTAATCATGTCTACACTTATCATCACTGTACTCTAACATCCCCCTTTAAAATTAGGAGGGTGGAGAACTAAGTCTGAGATTGCAGCAATGAGTGCGAAAGAGAGGAGCACTTAACCCTTTCGTGAGAATATCAGCAAACTGTTCCTATGAGGAAACAAATTGAACTGACAATTACTTCTGGAAAACTCGTTCATGAACAAAATGCACATCGACCTCAATGTGTTTGGTTCGTTAATGCTGAACAGGATTAAAGGATAGAGCAATGGCAGAAAGATTATCACAAAAAAGAACAGGATTATGAGGTAATGAAACATGCAGAAAGGCTAATAACTGCTTGAGCCAATCCACTTCAGTGGTAGTAAAGGATAAGGCTCAATATTCAGCCTCTATTGATGATCAGGACATAGTTTGTTGCTTTTTAGAAGACCATGATATAGGATTGTTGCCCAAAAAGATTACCAAGCCAGTAGTGGAGCGTCTGTCATTAAGATCCCCTGTCCAGTTAGCATCATTAAACGCCTTGAGCTGCAAATCTCCTTTAGTGTAAGAAATACCAATATGCAGTGTGCCTTTAAGGTAGTGTAAAATTCGTTTCACAGCAGTGAAATGAGACACCATTGGATTCTGCATAAATTACCATGTTAGACTGTATTTGTTGTTGTAAATGTAGAGAAACTGTTTGAGAGACTAGAGAAAATGAGAACTCTTGTTATGCTCTTTATTTTCTGTTATTCAATTCAATTCAGCTTTAGTTAGTTAGTTATATATATATA